>NC_138775.1:198924165-199016665 GCF_965119305.1 Pelophylax lessonae
CAAACAGAATAAATATGTTACTTTTTTAAGGAGTCATGCATAAACTGAATTCAAGTTTTACCTCTTTGCATGGAACACTGCCCAATAATTTAATGCCAAGCCAAACTGGGAGCTAATGTTGAAATGTAAATTTTTAATATTTCATACCCATTTATTCAAACTAGAAAAGAGTAATTTGCATAAAAAGATCAATGTCTATTGGATTCTGGATAACAGATCCTTTGTGGTATACAGTATGTACACATCTATAAAGTAGATAGATTTTAATGTATGTATGCATATGACTACAAACACACATATACATTTTAATATGTATAGGAATGCATTACCCTGGAAATGGGGCAGGATCAGCATTACCAAAGACTACATGGCATTATTCAATAATGAAAGTTCTCAGGCGTGTCACAGTTGTGGTTAGTATATAGTTGACTCTGTAAAACCACAAAACCAAGAAACCACTAATTAGACATGAGAGGTGATCCTCAGTTGAAGATGCATTCCTCCTGGGGATAAGAGTCACTAAAAGTATAGTGCATATTAATCTTGTTTGACATCATTCTACTATATGAGTATTTAAGTTTATACTGATAATACTGAAATTATTCATATTTTTGACTTAATAATGCAAAGAGAGGAAGAGAGAAAAGATAGAAGATCACATTTAGGATTATTAAGAAGATGTCAAATTTATAGGACTGTCTACAAATATACATACATGCAATAAAAGGCTAAAGGGTATATTCTTTGAACGATTTCCTCCTAAAACAACATTTGCCATAGAATAAAGTCTGATAATCTGCAATAGGAAAGCAAGCACCCTTCCTGTTCTTCTATGTGCTTGCCAGTCTTCTAGGGCCTCCAAGGATTTCTGAAGCCTAGGGAATTCTGACATACAAACGTGAAGGAAATTTAATAGCTTATTGGCCCCATTAGCTTTTCTTGCCTAACCATTGGCTCTAAAATTTGGTTTATTTGCTCAGTAACCAAAAGCAAGATGCAGGAAGTGGAAGAGGGTGGGGAAATCATTCAGGGGATTTATCAAAACTGGATAGACAGAATCTGGAGCAGTTGTGCATGGCAACCAATTAGCTTCCATGTTCAACTTGTTCAGTTAAGCTTTGAAAATAAAATATAGAAGCTGATTGGCTGCCATGCCCAGCTGCTCCAGATTTTGACTGCTCCAGTTTTACTAAATCGCCCTCATTGACTTTCTTGTCTCAAATCAATATTTGCATGTCAAAGGGCCCTTTGTTTGGCGGGATCTTGGGTGGTACAAAAGACATTGGGGTTGATTTGCTGAAGGTAAATAGGCTGCTCACATTGCAAGGGAAGTTTCCCTGTGCAAAGCAATTCACTCTGGAGCTTTGTGAATAAGGCAAAACTCTGCATCATCCAACCATATGCAAGCCAAAATGCAGCATTTTTATTTTCCTTGCACGGGATTGGGTATTCTTTGCACTAGGGTGTGGAGCAAACCCTCTTTCAAAGTGAAACTTCAACTGCAGAGTGAATAGCCTTCTTGTCTTTTGTAAATCAACCCTTCTGAGAGGTACAATATGGGCACCTGAGGGTGTCTGCTTTATATTCCTATTGAAGATTTAGAGATAGAATCGTATGCAAATAGTTGCTATAATCTTAATTTGGTATTAGCAGCACATATGAAAGACAGACAAATCCCTGCATCTTCAGATATCAATGATCTAACAATAACCTATCTAGCCCTGTAAAGAAGAAATCAGTATACTTGCCTTTTTTTAAGCCGATCTGACCCGATCCCACGCTGAGCTGTCAGCTGCGGCTTCACTATGCAGGAAGGGGCAGAGGACACAGCCAACAGCGGAAGCCCCATAGTAAGTCTATGGGTGACGTCACTTCACATTCATTTCACAGCCTTTGTCCACCATGTTCTCTGCAGAGCTTCCGCCTCTGGAGACCAGATCGGATAGGCTTCACCAAAAGTATGTATACATATTTCTTCTTTACAGGGCTAGATAAGGTAGTGTTAGAGCATGGAGATCTATAGATTCAGAGATTTTAGTGTTAGGGTGGACTTACACTTTAGGTACAACGTAGAAAATACTGTGCATAGATAGATACAGTATACAATGAATGTAATGAGATGCTTGGAATTTAATACACACAAGTATGTGATATGTGTATTTCTGTAGAGCACGATTGTCTTATAGTGCAAAATGTAGGACCCCAGTGCAGACACCCCCCCCCCCCATGCTACACAGATGGTGCTGTCAAAGTATTGTTGGCAAACAAATTCAGAATATAACCAGTATATAACCATCCCATCCCTTGTTTCTCACTCCAGCAATATATATATATCCAAAATTATTGGGGTGCCTGCCTTTACACACACATGAAATGTAATGGCATCCCAGTCTTAAGCTGGATACGCACTATACAACTTTCCTTTAGATTTACCTTTAACCATGTAGTTGAAGGGTCTTCCTTGCATCTTCATTGCATACAAATTGAAAGTGTTTAGGACTGACCTCATATTATATGGTTTTGGTAAATCTAATGGAAAAACTCTAAAGAAAATTGTATAGTGTGTATCCAGCTTTAGTCCCTAAGGTTCAATATTGAGTTGGCCCACCCTTCGCAGCTATAACAGCATCAACTCTTCTGGGATCAATGTTCATACGCTTTAGAAGTGTGTCTATGGGAATGTTTGACCATTCTTCCAGAAGCACATTTGTGGGGTCAGGCACTGATGTTGGATGTTGATGGCCTGGCTCGCAGTCTCTTCTCTAATTCATCCCAAAGGTGTTTTTTTTTACCTTGCTTTGAGCACTGGTTCAAATCATTTGGTGGAGGAGGGGTTATTGTGTGGGGTTGTTTTTCAGGGGTTGAGCCTAGCCCCTTAGCTCCAGTGAAGGGAACTTTTAAGGCATCATCATCCCGAGACATTTTTAACAATTTTATACTCCCAACTTTGTGGGAACAGTTTGGGGATGGCCCCTTCCTGTTCCAACATGACTGCGTACCAGTGCACAAAGCAAGGTCCATAAAAACATGGATGGATATTGATGTCTATGGGTACTTACATTAAAGCTAAATAAATCTGACTTATAGCTACACATGCATACATATTTTCCTATGTTTACAAAATGGTAGGTTTGTTGGGTAGCACTTAAATTAGCAGACAATAATCATTTGCACCAAAAACAAAAAAGTCCACACACAATACTGCACTTTCAAGTTGCAATAAAAAGGATTACATTGTCACCTTTTAATACCTTTCAGCTGTGGAAAAAAACTGAATCTGCTGTCTAGATAACAACCCCAAACTTTCATTCCAGTACAGGATTTTTTTGTACTTTGAAATACAGGCATACAGTGGAACATATGCTTCATATCTTAAAATTTAACTGACTGCATAATTGGATGCTTTAAATTATGAATGGTTTTCCCTTTGCTTTAGGTAAAAGAAACAAGGTTAGTGAGATAGATCAGAACTGCTGGCTGCCAGTTATTTTTATATTCTGGATGTTTCCCTTGCAGACAACCTTGCAAATACCATAGCAGGAAGAACAGAAAGCTTGCCTCATATATTGTTTATAGCCTCTTTTGTTTAGTCCACAGTCTTTCTAGTGCCATATTTTCCAATTTCCATATCGCACTGGCCAGAATAGTTATTCCACATTTTGCATGGTATAGCTGTAGAATAAAGCCCAACTCTGGAAATTACAAAAAAAAAAAAAAGAAAAATGAAAAAAAAAAAAAAATCCCCTTGAAGTGCCCCCCCCCCCCATAATGCAAATTTAAATGCTTGTTAAGTTTATGGGATGAGGAATAAGGTTTAATTCTTATCTTACTCCTCACTTCTGAAGGCTTCAGAATGCTTCCACCATCTGTGCAACGGGTCCTACAAAACCCCTATAGCAAATAGCCAAGCCAATAGCCCTGCATTGTATGTGGGGAGAGTGAGGGGTTGCTTATAATCCAGAACAGAGGGGAACGGAGGGCAGAAGAGGGGAGAGAAGAGTCAGGTAAGTAATATACCTTTTTCTTCAGCGCCTACAGTCTACAAGCACTTATCTCTTACAGTTGAGGGGGCACTGCAAGGGTAGCTTTTCTTTTTTTTTTTTTTAATTCCTAGACTTGGGCTGTATAGAAAATGGTGCAATTAATATCACATGTAAAACATTTTCTAGTTATACATTGTTGCTTTGTAACAAAAAATAATATTTTAAGAAAATGTGCCTTTCTGATAAATTGGAAAGTTTTTTTTTTTTTGTATACATAAGGCTCCGTTCACATGTAGGCGTTTTGGGGCGTTTTTGAGGAGTTTTTCTGCTCTAGGATCAGCTCTCAAAACGCCCAACAAGACAAATCCTATTCATTTCAATGGCCCCTGTTCACATCTGAGCATTTTGACGCTGTGAGCAAAACGCCCAATGCTCAAAAAAGTACATGAGCTTCTTTTTGGGCAGATTACAGGCGTTTTCCATTGGTCTCTATTCAATCTAAAAACGCCTGTAAAAACGCCTGTAAATCGCGGTAAAAATTGCGGTAAACATCGCGGTAAAAAACCGCGCGAAAACGCTACACTCAGGTGTGAATGTGACCTAATATATGATACAATGTTCCTTTTATACAATAACTGTGAATTTCGAAACCCGAGTATCTAATTTTAAAGTGTTACTAAACCCACAACAGTAAAATCAGTAAAGCATGCTTGGTATACTCACTGTGGAACCCTAAGGGGTATATTCTCTGCATTGTGTAAAAATACTACTTGATCCTGTATGCACAGATCCTCCTCTTCTTCCACTGACTCCAAATCATGTCCAGATAAGACAGAGCCTTTGGAGTCAGACTGCACATGCTCAGTTTGGTGTGTATTGCTAGAGAGGTTTTTTTTTGCTTGGGAGGGTGCATGTGATCAGCACAGGGCCAATCAGCACTGTCCAGACAGATGGCCTGAAGCCCTGCAGCCTCATAGGACAGCTCAGTGCAGTATGAAAACTCCTACAAGCTTCACCAGGAACAGACAGAAGTCCCAAGACTGCTATATACTGCTGATGAGAAAAGGTATTTAGCAGTTATATTTACCAACATAATTGCATGTTCTATGTACTGTGGGAGACCAGATATTGTAATTGCAGGGTCATGTAACAAGATGGGTTATCAGATAAATGATCAGACAGAGAGTAACTGTAACTAGCAGTTTACTAAACAGGTGAAATGTTAGAATCAATAATAAAAAAACAGGGTCAAAATGGCAAAGAGCATGCATACACTGCCGAAAAATACAAAACAGATTATGAAAGCTGCACAAACTTAGACTCTTCGCAGCAATGTCGCTTAGTCAGGGTAACATGACAGAGTTTCATAGTAAAGTTTCTTTAAGACTATAACAACAGACACTCTAGCTGACAATCACTACTTTGGTAAAACAGTTCTGAACACAAATAACTACTTGTAATTATTCTCAAAAAAACCCCCGTTCTCAGCAGTGGCGGCTGGTGCTCCATGGGTCAGGAGGGGCGGCAGAAGGACTGCACCATACACCCCCCCCCCGGGCGCACACCAGAACCACACCAGGACCCCGGACCCCCCCAGGACCCTGGACCCCTGTCCCCCTCATGGCTCACTCACCCTCATCAGTGGCGGGCAGCTTCAGCCTTGGCTTCTTCCCCCTCAGTAGAAGCGTCTCCTCCCCCATGCCCAATGGCATGGCTTCTACTTTCAGCCAATCAGGAAACAGGTCTCAGGACCCGTTTCCTGATTGGCTAGGAGGCAGATCTGTGTGGCAATAGCGAATGTTCATTCGCTATTGTCACACAAGTGGGTGGACTTGGGGCGCACTGCTCTGCCCCCTGAGCCCACCCTTTTTTTTAGCCATGTGAGAGCCTCTGGCTCTAGTCACATGGCTAAAAAAAAAAGCCCCATTGAACTCTATGCATCCGGCGCTCCTGCATGTAGATTAGGGGGCCGACGTATGGATAATGGATTAGGATAATAAACTCCTGTGTGCAGCAGCCCCCTCGGCCCCCCCTAATACTTACCTGAGCCTCCTCTGGATCCAGCGATGTTCACAACTGTTTAAGTGGTCCGGGATGCCCCTCCTCATTGGCTGAGACACAGCACCGGCTCCATTGGCTCCTGCGGCTGTTAACCAAAGTCAGTTAGCAATTGAGGTGAGAAGGGGTGGGGCCAAACCACAGCCCCATGTCTGAATGGACATAGGGAGCTGTGATTCGGCTCGGGTGCCCCAATTGCAAGGTGCTTGCTGTGGGGGGCACTTAAAGTGAGGGAAGGGCCAGGAGAGCCCGAAATGGACCCGAGAAGAGGAGGATCTGGGCTGCTTTACGCAAAACCAATTGCATAGAGCAGGTAAGTATAACAAGTTTGTTATTTTTATTGAAAAAAAAACAAGGAAATTTTACAATCACTTTAAGAGCTTATGCCGATGAGTGTTCTTGTCAAAAGGGATGTGTTTTCTTTGCGAATGCACGTGGTCAAGTGGCAAATGTAGCTTTTCACAAGAAAAAGCTGCCTTTGACCTGTTATTCATGCAGTTCAAAAGCACCTCCATAGGACATAGTGGGGTTGATTTACTAAAGGCAAACAAACAGTGCACTTTGCAATGTGGAGTTGCACTATGCAATTGCAGTTGTTCCACAGCTTAGTAAATGGGCAGAAGCTCTGCTGACTCCCATCATCCAATCATGTGCAAGCAAAAATTTTGTTTTTTAATTTTCCTTGCATGTGATTGGGTATTCTTTGCAAAGTGAACCTTTACCCAATTTACTAAGCTCTGGAGTGCACTCTATTTGCCTTTAGTAAATCAACCCCACTGTGTACAGAGAAATGCAGGGCAATGCAAAGGTAGATCAAATGCAGCCATGTGTTTCCTATTGACATCCATTTGACATGCATTACGAATGCACACCACATGCAGGATAACAATACCCATTGACATCCTAAGACGGTTTAAAGCGCAAAATAAATGTACAAGGCGCAGTGATCTGTAGCATCTAAACAGATTGCAGTCAGACAAGACAATAGATGTTCTCTGATAGATTGGTGAGATTCATTGCACAATACACTTCAAAGGGATAAAAACATTGTGTTGTGGTAAGTGTATATCGTTAATACTTGTTATGATAGTATTTCTTATATACGTTTCTTTTATTATTTCACATTCTTATATATACTGTATATTTTTTCACATTTCCAAAAAGAACTAGCTGTCCAGCAAAAATGACAATTAGAGAGGAAAACAAACAACTTTCATGGCCGGTGACAACAATTAGCATTTATTCATATGGCTTATACCCTAATTCCATTAAAACTGCTATAAAAGGTGTTAGCTGGAGTTGGCCTTTAATTTATCTCTTATGTAAACCCATTTAAAAGTATATTTCCACACAGTTATAACACTGTGGTGATTTTACAGCAAAATGAACAGTGTTGTCACACGGCCTAACCACTGTCCAGACTGTTTTACCTCCTTCCAGTCCAGGTCATTTTTCAGTTTTCAGCACAGTCACACTTTGAATTACAATTACTCAGCCATGCAACACTGTACCCAAATGAATTTTATATCATGTTTTATTGAGACAGACGGAGCTTTCTTTCACTGCTGTTTTTTTTTTTTGCTATACAAAAAAAAGACTAAAACATTTGGAAAAAAAAAAAACGCATTTTCCCTAGCTTCTGTTATAACATTTTGCAAAAAAATAATGATTCTTCATAAATTTAGGCCAACATGTATTCTGCTACATTTGTTTGCTAAAAATAACCCAAATCAGTGTATATTATTTAGTTATAGAGTCTACAGACTAGGGTACTGTATATAAATTTAAATGTTCTGACTGCCTATCTCAATTCTCGAGGCCCTAAATTGTAAGGTGAGTACAAATACCCCCACAATGACCCATGTTCGAAAAGTAGACAGTCAGTGGTATTTACTAAGAGGCATGGTGAATTTTGTGAAGTTATAATATTTTGCCAAAAAGCACCTAAAAGCAGAGTCCCACCCGAAAGTGAAATCTCCGCTTTACTGCTTCCCCCCCCCCCCCCTCCAGTGCCACATTAAGCACCTTTCAGGGAGGAGGGGGAAGTGGATACCTGTCAAAAACAGGTCCCCGCTCCCACTTCCATGTAAGGGCATGGTATCGACCTAAGTCATTTGAGGCCCCTCCTCCTTATCCAGCTGGCTTCTGGGAAAAACACACAGATTCATACACCATTCAGACTCGCGGATGCGCAGTAGGAAACCGGCTGTAAAGCTGCAAGACTTCACTTCCTGTTTCCCTTAGTAAGGATGCTGTCGCCTGCACCCGGAGCCAGTGGACGTGTCGGCTTCAGGTGCCAACATCGTGAGCTCCCTGGACAGGTAAGTGTCCTTATATTAAAAGTCAGCAGCTACAGTATTTGTAGCTGCTGACTTTAAATTTTTTCCCCTCAGACTGGAACTCCACCTTAAGGCTTTCTAGGGGCATGAATTTTGCATCTAATCTCCTGAATATGTATCACACTTTTGTGGGCCCAGGGGCACCAGGACAGTGGAAAAACCCACAAAATTATCACAATTTGAAAAGCAAACACCCAAAGCATCTTTTAACCACTTAAGCCCCAGCCCTATTTCAGACACTTTTTGTTTACAAGTTAAAATCAGTATTTTTTCCTAGAAAACTACTTAGAACAACCAAACATTAGATATTTTTTTTAAGCAAAGACTCTGGAGAATAAAATGTCGGTCATTGCAATATTTTTTGTCACGTGGTATTTGCGCAGCAGTCTTTAAAACGCCATTTTTTTGGAAAAATTTTGAAAAATCACATTTCACTGCATTTATAAAAAAACTAAACAGTAAAGTTAGCCCATTTTTTATATATATTGTGAAAGATGATGTCACGCCCAGTAAATGGATACCCAACATGTTACGGTTTAAAATTGCGGGATGGCGACAAACTACGGTCAATAGAGATCTCAATAGGCGACGCTTTAAATTTATTTAACGGTTACCAGTTTAGAGTTAGAGTGTAGCTCTTTTTTTTTAAATTATTGCTCACGCTCTGGCGATCGCGGCGATACCTCACATGTGTGGTTTGAACAGCGATTTCATTCGCGGCTCGACTTCCGTATACGTTTTTTTTTGTGCGTGAGCTAACGGTGACGGGGGCGGCTAAAACATCAGGCTTAGGGCTTCAGTCTGGTAAGACCCGGACACAGGGATAGGGGCTTCTTCCCATCCAAATCTCTTTCAAGCCTCCAGAATCCGGACCCTGATCTGGTAACCCTGGAGAAACCTGGAGAAAACCAAATGCTTAGTTTTTTCTGCTCTGAAACAATACTTTGGAGTCCCTTTATTTTGCATACATGAGACTTCTACTACAGTGGCAGGGTTTCCTGCTGTCACAGCAGGCAAAAGATCAGTTCAAGTGACAGACAAAAAACATGGTTGATTAACAGGCGAGTTCAGTTCTGGCAGAAATGTGGTTCATAAATAGGCCAGGGTCAGTTCAGGCGGCAGGCAAATGGTCAGTTCAGGCAGCAAGCAGAAACATGGTTGAGAAAACAGGCAAATGGTCAGCGTACAAGACATCAGATATAGGAAAATGGCAGGTACTCAGATATTTGAGCAAAAGACAAACAAAAAGCAGATAAGCGCACATCTTATGCAGTTAAACATTTAATGATCAAAGTATTAAAATGAACAATGGTTGCACTTACTGATACTAGGAAACTGGTAGGGGGCTTAGCTGTCCACAACCAACAGCTTTACCGTGGATACCTGCATACTTAGATGTGCCTGTTTTAATCATCAACCATGTGAGTTGCTAAATGTTGTTCCTTCATTAAATGTAACCATATTGCTACACTTAGAGGCGCCTCTCTTCTCTTTTATACTCAATTGTGACGTGACACTACTTGTATATCAAGACATCGCTTGTATATCAAGTCAAAATTTATAAAAAAAATTTGCTTGTCTTGCAAAGCGCTCTCAAACCAAGTTACTCTCAAACCAAGGTTTTACTGTATGTTTGTAAAGAGTATAATTTTCAGAACATTTTGGGGTAAAATAATTGATAAATGGCCTAATATTATAAAATATATTGTATTCAAAGTGACTTCAGGGAGAGCACAGGGAATTGTTAAAATGCAAAAAAAAATGTGTGAGTTCCAGATTTAGTAAAAGGCCAATAAATACTTTAAATGCTTGAACTGTGACGGGCTTCCACTCAAATGGAAGGGCATAGATGGATCTGGGATTACTGGTGATATATTGATCATAAAGAGATACTGAGGCATAAAGAGAGCATTGGTCCACAACTAAATTGAAAAAAATATTCTGTAAAAATAAATTTAAAAAAAAGGCATAGAATTTTTGATCTCTGCCTAAATGCCTGGCTGCACTGCAAATGACAAGATTATAGGTTCTGCTGAATTTGAATGTAGACATACAGGATTTGAAAGTATCTCTGGGACAAAAGTATGGGCCCAAATCCTTTGTGGTTGATATAAAACCCCACTACTTGTACTTGACGTTTCACCAGGGTGTAATGCTTTTCTGGTGCTTGCCCCTTAACTTGGATGCATTTCACTGCTTGTGGTTGCCTGCTGCTGTTCACAAAATTTGAATTTCTTTTTGTAGGGACCGTTTCCGCCTCTGAATCAGTTACTGAACCACTGTTCTCCATGGGTTCATATTCAGAATCAGAATCTTACAGTTCCCTAGGGACCCAGTGGCGGAACTACCAAAGTCGCAAAGCTTGCACTTGCGACCAGGCCCTGGCGTTCTGTCACTGTCAGGTGCCCCAGTGGAGTTGTTGTCAGCAGAGCTCTGAGCTGAGAGAATATCCCTGATACAGCCCAGTGCCTGCACTGACAGTTCCCCCTTACTCACGCGGATGGTAGAGGAGAAAGCCAATCAGTTCCTTCTCCTTCCGCCCCTCTCCTCCAGTGTGCACCATGGGAAGTGTAAAACTAAGCAGCTGAATTTGATCATTCAACTGCTGGACTTCACACTTCCCATGGTGCACACAAAGGAGGACAGAGGCGGGAGGAGACAGAGCAGTGCGGCTTTCCCATATATGCAATTGAGAAATGAGGAGGGAGGGGAAACAGTGCAGGCTCTGGGCTATATGAGATGCTCTTAGCAAAGAACCCTGCTAAGGAGGCACTGCTATGCGGCACTGAAGGGCAGCACTGATAGGCTGCACTGATGGGCATTGATAGGCAGCATTGATGAGAACTGATAGGCGGCACTGATGGGTACTTATAGGTAGCATTGATAAGCACTTATAAGCAGCACTGATGGACACTGGTGGGGCTGCAATGATGCTGACAGTCTTGCAAGTTAATGGCTTTCCTTTCCTCCCATAGACACAGGTGATTACATGGTAAAGGGTCGCTGTAATTGGCACTTTAATGTACTATAATCTGTGATCAGCTGTGTATGAACGATGGCTCTGTTGACACTGGTACTTATATGGCACTTACATCGGTCCTGGTGTATACTGGTCTGGCGTCACTGCAATGAGGGACACTGGCTGGCAGCACTGGTTTGATAATATTGACTGGTGTCGCTAGTGATTAGGTACAGTGTCACCAGTGCTGTTCCTGGCAGCACTGGTGACACTGGGATAGGGGACAGTTGACAGGCCGCAGGTTTTTTCACACTACACACTGTTGGGCAGCGATCAGGAATACTGTAAGCTGACTTCAATGGGTTTTGTTTGTGAAAACTCTGTAGACAGGCTGTATAACTTTCATGTTATCAGTAATGGGGATCTCTGTGTGAGGAGAGAAAGCCAATGGCTGAACCATGCAACCTATGTTTACATTCTGTGATGCTGTGATTGGGCACAGCAATCACATGGTACAGAACCAATTTCACTGGAACACAGTGACCACTGGGCTTTCAGGTGCTTTCTCTAGGAGCCACGCATGAGCCACCAATTGCAGGGGTACTTCCAAAGCTTCCGTTCAGCCATTTTTATATAAATCTGGGCTTATATCTGGGCTGATGGGAAGTAGTTAAGGAAGTTAAAAATCTATGGGTGTACCGGCAGTATATCCAAAAGAACCCAATATTACAGGGGGATTAAGATTAACAATATATTGTTTGCTAATGTTGACAGACTGCATTGTTTATGTCATTTTTACCTCTTGACCATAGTTCTACTTTAGCATTACTCTGTGAACTGCTTTATTGAATAAGCCTGTTTATTTGATAAATATTCAGCTGTGTCAGCATTGTGGGTTAAATATTGACAAGAACAGATGCAACCTAGAAGTCTTTGGATTATACAGCTTGTGCAGAATCCATACAATTAAATAGCCTGATACAGACTCTATCTGATATGCAGCCAGTTCTGATAGAAGGGTTGTTCTGCTGGAAATTTTTGTAGGCTGGCTTAGGCTGCTGTTCCTCAATTAGATTTTTTTTTTTAAACATAAAAGCTTGAGTTTGAGCCAGATTATGACCAGTATCATATAATACACATTACTGAGCTTGAGTCACTACTCTTGAATCTAGTTGGACAAAATGTTTGGAACCAATGTCTTTAAAGTTATACTCTCTAAAAAAATGCTGACAGGTATGTCAAAAAAGATATAAGGTGTTCTTATAGAGGAACATCTGAAAACACTATATGTGGACTTTAAGGGCACAACATGAGACAGCAGAGTACGTTTATAGTAAAAATATACATTTTTGTTAACAATCATCTAAAACATCGTAGCCAACTACTACAAAGAAGGCAGAAAATTCTCCTAAAATCATATATTGTATACACCTAATATATGAGTTGCAGACAAGACAAATGTGATAGTAGCATACACTGGATACCTGTATACATGTATTCTTGTCTGCTCTCAGGTCAGTTAACGTGTTTCGCACATTGCTTCTTCAGGACCAAACAGATTTAGGTGTACACGTCATTTTTTTAAAGAAAAAAAATAGATATTAACCACTCTAGAACCGCTCACAGTAATACTACTGCGGCAGAGTGGTTCGTTATCGTCCAGCGACGTAGTATTAACGTCGTTGGACACTCCCCCTTCTGGGCGGCGCTTGCGCGCCGCCAGAGGCTCGCTCCCGCTGTTTTCATTCACAGCGGGAGTCGGGCCAGGGGAGGAGCAGCGGCGATCGCCGCTGCTCTTACCCGATCGTCGGGGATCGAGTCTGGAGATCCGCCCGCTGTGTGTAAACACAGCGGGCGGATCTCCATAGTGACAGGGAGTGACAGATCGGACTGTTCAGCATAGCTGGACATCCGATCTGTCCATGACTCACACAGTCACCTCCCCCCCTACACGTCAGTAAGCACCAGGCATACATTAACCCCTCCCTCTCCAATAAAATTAACCCCTTCCCTGCCAGTGTCATTTTTACAGTAACAGTGCATATTTATAGCACTGATTACTGCAGTAATGTCACTGGTACCCCCAAAAGTGTCAAAAATGTCAGTCAAGGGTCCGATCTGTCCGCCGCAATGTCGCAGTCCCGCAAAAAAAATCGCAGATCGCCGCCATTACGCGTTAAAAAAAAAACACCAAAAATGACAGAAATCTTTCCCTTTGTTAGTAAACGCAATAACTTTTGAACAAACCAATCAAAATACGCTTATTGCGATTTTTTTTACCAAACATATGTAGCATAAAACAAATTGGCCAAAATTTTTAAAAAAAATTGGTTTTTACATCTTTTTTGGGGGGAATTTCATATAAAAAAATGTTAAAAATATTGTTATTTTTTCAAAATAAACGCTCTTTTTTTGTTTATAGCGCAAAAAGTAAAAATCGCACAGGTGATCAAATACCACCAAAAGAAAGCTCTGTTTGTGGGAAAAAAAGGACGTAAATTTCGTTTGGGTACGGCATCGCACGACCGCGCAATTGTCAGTTGAAGTCGCACAGCGCCGAATCGCAAAAAGTGGCCTGGACGGAAGACAGCAAAATCCTCCGGTGGTAAAGTGGTTAAAATACAATCCTTGCAATAATCATGTTACAACAATATAGTATGGCAATTTCACAATTTGGCTTAACATGGCTTACTAGAGGCAGCATATATCTACTTGTATCCGTGTGTAAATGTCTGGTGGGGGGGGGGGGGGACACAGGGGAACAACAAAAGGACCAGAAAAACACTAGGTGTTTTTATAGACGATCGGTTTGTAAAATATTTATAATTAGATAACTCAATGTTTTCTGTATTATGTGAGAAGAGAAAAAAACAAATCAAAAGATCCTGTGCTTACTTTAAATGTCTGATACCAGCGTATGTTGGGATCATATATATATATATTGCTGTAAGTAGAGAATCCTGCGTGTATACTGCCGCATATAATGATATCTACCATGCCTACAAGCCAAAATTGGATGTATAGAAAAATAAGGGAAGGCCAGATCTATGGAGACATAGATGGATCTATTGTTCATTCAAATAAAGACCATTATATTGTATATATAGGACAGCATATAGTTTGGAAAGGTTTTAGAATAAAAGACAATGAAGACAATGCTCACCCTTCCATAGTACATATATTAGAAGTGAGATATAAGGTACATCAATCAGTAGAAGCAAAAGAGAGTCATTGTATCCTAAAAGTAATGATATTTGATCAATGTCCATCACAGCAAAGGTCACTAACATAGTTATCCTATATCTTATATGCAAAAAGTCTAATGAATATTACTATGATAGATGTTGTGTAGAAAATCGCCGCCCTGTAATGCAGATTCCAGGAACCAGTCCTTATATGACACCCCCCCCCGCCGCGGCACCAAAAACTGCACCACTGCACATGTAGGCAATGGTGACCAATGAAATGATCCGGCCACCGCCCGATGACGCATTGGCGAGATGTGCGTTCAAAACAAGGGGATGATGCGCTGTCTGTTAAGAAGCTGCCCGGTCTCCAAGCTAACTCGCAAAATACTAGTAACCAGATTTGCACATGCGCAAATCGGTAACCGAAAGGATCTACATATATGGATAATATACGGGTGTATGGGGGGCGCTAAAAGTTCAAAGGCACATCCCCCATCCTCATTCAGGAAACTGAGTATGTGGAAAAAATATGCCCCACATCAGAACGCAGGACCAGAGGAAGCCTGTCATAAGTCATATTATGCAATACATGCAAAATTATGCAAAGTCATAAATAGCAGCAGCAAATATGTTCAATGCATTTGTATAGCTTATTGATTCCAGCATAACATAGCATCAAAAAGGCAAAATCAAAGTAAGTGAAAGATGTATTATTGAGGTAAAAATTAGGGTAATTGGCACTGCCTATGGTAATAGACTGAGGTGTAAACAGTGATAGATAAAACTGATATATAAATACACCTTAGTGTATATGTGGAAGGCCTACACTTTTACAGTGGGCATATTAGCAGTTTAAAAAGGGTTATTAGACTGCATCCACACTGATCCACAGGTACAGCACAGTGCACTTGTGGCTCATGGACTTCTAATATATCCTGCAGGTTTGGTGCACTTTTTGAAAGCGCATAAAAAAACTCCTGAATGTGGGAATTTTGGTGCGCTTTCAGAAAGTGCACTACACCCACAATATGTAATAGAAGTCTATGGCTCAGTGCAGCTAACCCACAAGAAAGCTGAAGATGCACTCTTTCACGGTGCAGGTAAATTGCAACACATCAGTGTGAAATCAGTCTTATAGGGGTCTCAGGACAGTAAGGACTTGTTTACATTGTGGTTTTGAGGGCAGTAAAACCCCATAGTTTATTGTGGCTTGGGACCGATTACCAAATCACTTAAGTGACCCTCACTCTTCAACAGCTTTAGCACCTCTGATATATTGTATACCAACAATCACCCAACTGTAGGCAAACTAAACTGGAGCCTTTCCCCTGTAGTGCCCCCTATTGGCAGAAATACATAGTTATCTTGTTTGAGAACTGCATTGAGAAGTACAGTGTTACTTGAACTGTATTCCAGGATTTGCTTGTCTTCAGCTGAGAGAACTTGCAATAATTTAAGACTTTACATAAAGTCTCAGAAATCTTTCAATAAGGTCTTCATATTATATAGTTTGAATACCACGTCATAGATATATTATTTATCATTGTAACAGAACATATTTCACACTTATTTTTTTCTTTTCAATTTTTTCAGAAATAAACAAACAAAATGTCTTTTAAAAACAAACAAACAGGAAAAAAAAATGTTTTTCCCATTTTTTAAATTTTTTTTTTCCAAGCCTTCCTAACTCTACTGAGCACTGAAGGATCACAAAAAGATAGCTATGACTAGGTTGTAGGAATTCCACTGGACATTATTTATCCCTGTGTATCAAAGCATTACCCCTGTTGCACAGGTGTATTTTTACATGAACAACATAAAAAAAATCAATTAAATAAACAGGTAAATATTAATATTTTATTTACATGTTTATGAAACCTTTATAAATAGACTGGAGCTATGTATTTACCCCTCGTTATTTATAAGTGTCACTTAGCATGATTTGTTTACACTGGTGCACCGAATTCCTACGCGGTGTGTGAGTTTGTGTGTGTTTGTACACACTGGGCAAATTAATGCAATGTGTTCAGTCTGTTCTGATTGCAAGAAGTGGATAAAAAGTGAAGTCAGTCAGAAATGAAAGGAAAACATATTTATTCAATTGCCATTTATCTAACAGGGCTGCTCCCCTCGCTGTCTCCTTAAGTGTATCTGACAGCAGTTAAAACTACGTCTGCTGTAAACAGGATCTCCTCTCCTTTAGCCTACAACTGCCTGTCACTTCCTAAACCAATCGCACTAATAACCACTGGATCATTGTAAATGTGACTAAAGCCGCGTTGGACAAAATCAATCTGCCATTTGTTGGCTCGGAAGGAAATCACTTGCACAGTTGACGAATTGCTTGCAGTACCCTTCAGCAATCCTTAATCTCTCTCTCCCTCTCTCTCTTCTCCTTCCTCCGTCCCTTTTCCTTGCAGCCTCCTCTAGATGTTACCCTTTCCCCAGGACTTCAGGTAATAAGAAATGGCATTGACCCTTCTCATCCTTACGATTACCTTTCTGAAGCATGAACTTGGTATAAAATCACACATCAGAAAATTCACTATAATTATTTTGCAATGCCATCAGCACAGATCAATCAAGGAGAAGCCCAGTAGTGGAATGCTCCTTGCAGCCATGGCTGGAGCCTGCCGTGTCCCTGCTGACTGACAGCTTTGGTAATTAAGTGATTGTAGAGACCTCTCCAACTGTTCTAACAACCTTGTCAGGGCCTGTCTGTGGACAGAACAAGCAGAAATCAATGTGCTTTCTGCTCCCTGAGCATTTTCTGATCATGTATGAGGAGGGAGGAAATGAAATCTAAGAAAGAAAAGGCAAACCACGAGCACTAAACGCTTGAATTAATTTGGGAGGCTAAAAGTTAACTTGGTGAAGTGGTAAAAAAAGAGGAATGAAAACGGAAATACAACAGTGAATTGGGGCATAATATATTGTAATGAAAACTCGCATGGATGTGCCAAAACAAATCAGAAGTAGGCACAATGAGATGCTGACAACAAAAAGGAGAATTATTGGGCTGATAAATCTAAAAATGGGTAAACTTTTACTTAACATTTAAATAAAATGAACCAACTGAAAACATTTATGTGTCTTAAGTGTCTGAAAACATTTATATGTATTAAGTGTCTTTGTGAATATTTTAAGAAAAAAAAAAAAAAATATATATATATATATATATATATATATATATATATATATATAAAAAGTGTAACACTTTTGTTGAGAAAAAAACGTTCACCTCTGGGTGATCTCTGTACATTGCAGGGATTTTAACAAATTTTGTTGTAGATTCCTACTTTTTGTTATTCTGGAGAAATCATTATTTGTTCCTCTGTGCTGAGTGGGTCAAATGGGAGTGGTTTCATAATCATCAGTCAGCTGTGGCAGCTGCAGGGCTCAAATGAGGAAATCTGCTGGGCCTGCATCCCTTTAGACGTGTTCCTATTGGGAGTATCTCACCATAAATGAAATTTTTGTTGCAGGGGATGCCAGAAATCTGACTTGTATCTTAGGCAGACTTCTGGGAAAATCAGTGAGCAAATCACACAAGCAGGAAATAATGTTTCTGGGGGTGTGGTCAGTATACATTCTGTGTACAGAACAGCTCCAGGTTGCCATATTGCATTGCATTTTCAGAAAATTACAACAGCTGCAGATTGAAAAGGAAAAGGTCATTTTTAATAAAAATTCAATTACAATATGATTTTGTTGCAATTGCACAAGCTATATTATTTTTTCTTTATTTGCTATTTTTTTCCCCACGAAAGTGGAGTTACCCTTTAAGATAATGCTGTAATTTGAAATGGGGGGGGGGGGGGGGAGACATTTTCTATATGCCAACAATATTCTGTTCAGCTTACTAACATCTGTCAATGACAGTTCCTTCAGTATTGTGTTTTTGTTGTTACATTTTTGCTTTTTTCAATCACACAATATTATATGTACCATATTAAAAAAAGAAAAAAATTGTCAGAGCTGTTATATCGCTAGAAAATAGTCTGAGACTTTACAAAAGCGGAGCTTAAGGCTGTTTCACACTAAGCTGTTTTTTTAAGTACTTTTGCATTAAAAAAGCATAAGAAAAGCTGAAGAAAAAGGCATTCCTTTAAATTCTATGTATGTCTTTACACTGGTCCGTTGCGGTATAAAAAATCCTGCTTGGTGCATATTTGGTCAGTTAAAAAAACCACACCAAAAGCACACCTCCCTATTGAAATGCATTGAAAACTTGGCAAAAACACATCAAAAGTGCACCGTGTTGCGGTTTTTATTCCGTTTTTGAGTCACCTGTCCTGTGAAAAGCACACTACAAACACAGAAAAATCGATGCAAAATCCCGGAAAAAGCGTATATGCATTTTTTCCGTGTTTTTGCTGTGGATCACTGTGAAAGTAGCCTAACTGTATCTAAGCACCACAAACTGAAAACTCTACTTAATTCATTTTTAAAGTGATTGTAAATGCAATTCATTCTCCTTGGGTCCCCCAACAGCGCTTCTGGCTCCTCCTCTCTGGCAAATTCCCCCATAGTAAGCAGCTTCCTATGGGGGCACTTGTGCAGGCTCACTCCCAAGCTGTGCTGTCTGCATCTATAGAAGCAGACAGTGTGGCTCCGCCCTGCCCCCACATCACTGGCTTTAATTGACAGCATAGGAAGCCAATGCCTCAGCAAAGCCTGTGAGACCAGGAGGTTAGGGGAGAGAGCTGCAGCAGATGGGCACAGAACTGGATCAAATAAGGGCTCAGGTAAGTGTAGGGGGGGGGGTTAGGGGGGATACTACTACCTAAACATTTTTACCTTAATGCAGGAATGCATTAAAGTAAAACATTTTTAGGCTTTTTAACCACTTTAATATTCAAGGCAAACTCACTCATCCATCCATCCATGTCTCCATGCTTTATTTTGTTGAGAAATCCCTTTGAAAAACATTCACCTATGGTTTTTTAGCCTTGGCCTGCTGGAATAAGGGGAGATGATTCATGTATTATTTACTTCCTGGAATCCCTCTGCTCTTAGCTCAGGCCTGCAGGCAGGAGGTCATGCTTAGCTGAAAAAGACCCCCCTCCCCTCCTTCAGATGAAAGAAAAAAATTGCCCATGAAGACTCCTGGGATGTATGACATCATTTTGGCTAAGACTGGAAACCAGGAACCAACTGAAAAATGTAACAAAGGACAAACAAACTGAAAATATTTTTATAACCTTTACTCACATGGGATTAACAAATGAAAATGTGCACACACCACTGTTAAAATAAGCAATATAAAAATCCCTATTTAGCAAAATGGACTCCCCTGTAATTTGTCAATATCACACATGGTATGTAATTTCTGGATATGTGTATAGGGTCCTCATCCACCTTGCTACTGCCTCTAAGCCAGTGGTTCTTAACCTGGGTTCGATCGAACCCCAGGGGTTCGGTGAGTCAGTCTCGCGGGTTTGGCGGAGGTCAAGACACATACCCGACTCATATGATTTGTGATGACATGCCCCGCTCATCCCCCCGAAAAAATATTACTGATTGTGAGGCCTAACGCACCCCGGGAAATCAGAGCTGCGGTCGGGAGAACTCACAGCCATTACACATAGACACTTGACGCTCCGCCCCCTGTACCTACCCCAGCAGGTTTCCAGCCTATCTCCTGCAGGCTGCTTGCTGCTTGAGTGGGTGGGATGGGGATGTACCTGACCACGGAGATCGCGCCCGCCTGGAAGAGGGAAGTGTGAGCAGCTGAGCAGAGGGAGCCGAGTGAATGTTCCTGGAGGTAGGCTCAGCTAGCTGTACCTATTGGATTCGTTTACAAACACCTCTATGCTAACTCCCCCCCCCCCCAGTGTGTGCCCTCCTGACACCCCCAAGTCACACTGATTTGCAGTAAATATTCATTATTATGTTTTTGTTTTTGTGTGAAAATCATGTTTTAATGGTTTTGTTCTTTGTTCTTAATGGTTTTGTTCTTTAATGGTTTTGTTCATTTTGTGCACCTATGTATAATAAATATATACCTAAATATATACCTATGTTTTGAATTTGAAAAAATCTAATTTTATTTTTCAAATTAAGAAGGGTTCGGTGAATGCGCATATGAAACTGGTTGGGTTCAGTACCTCCAACAAGGTTAAGAACTACTGTACTAGAGGAAAAGAGAGATCTTCGTTTCAGCTTAGCGGCCGTTCCGTCATTCTCCTGCACGATTGCGGGTGGCTGGTGATCCATTGATTGGCTCCTGCTGTGTCTTATCACAGCAAGAGCAGTGCTCTGGTGGCGTGCGGGCGCTCCTGAGAACCTGTGCAAAAAATCACTCTTGATTTTGCGCAGCTGGTTCGCCCTGCCGCAGTATATATGCGGTTGGTGGTCCGGAAGTGGTTAAAGAAAAGGTCCACCTTCGGGAACATGTTCCACTAATTTTAGGGTGGAATAAGGAACATGTTCCTGCTCCTGCAGCTCTTCCCACAATACCCCTCTTCTCTGTGACAGCGAGCCGAGGATCCTCTCCCCACACCAACTGTCACAATTCAAAAAGTGTGCAGCCATGTGGGGCTTCACTGACGCGATTGTGGCATTCATTCACAAAGTTCTGTGAATGAATAGACTACAAGTACAGACAGTCTTTGCGGCTGACAGTCTTTGAAGTAACTCAATAAGGTAGTGTAAAGCAGATGCTCACATTAGCTCATGAATGACCTAAAAACAAGCAATGCTCCTGATTTTAAAGTAGAACTCCAGGAAATGTATTTCATTTTTAATTTTCCTGCGATTTGTATAAATAAAAAAGATTTTGATCATTACCTTCTCCACACTCCAGCACTGTTCCCAGCTTCTTCCTCAGCCCAGCACCTACAAGCCTCTTTGGGCAGAACAACACTTGTCTCATTCTGCCTATTTCTGTGAGCCCAGCCTGATGTCTACACACTACCCTAGGGGACTTACACATCATTACATGAGTGGTGCTTAGTCCTGGAAGATTGCCTGCCCCATCGCTGCCTGAGGTAGAAGCAGAAGTACTGGTGACTTCATTGGACTATCTAAAAGACTGAAGATAAAAATTATGTATAGTTTTTTTTCTTCAATTAAAAGAACAAGGGCACGGGGGGATAGATTACTTTGGGTGGTGAGGGGAGTTTACTTTAAACCTGGAGTTCAGCTATAAACATCTCTTGTCATTTTACAACAAACTAAAAAAAAATACATTTCCAGTGCTCAGATAACTCAAATAAAAAAAAATTATAGGGATTGTGGTATTCAAAGCAAAAACATATAAGCACATACACCAAGTCATTTTAATGCTAATAATAATCAACTGGGCAGAGATAGTCTTGTATAAGTAGAAATCAGCTAGTATAGATGAAATATAGCTAAACTATACAGTAGATGAACAGTGCAGCCATTTCTTTAAAAGTAGAGGAGTGAGAGCTCCAAGAACAATAGATTCTCTTTGCGCTACCCTCTTGTATTTTTATTTACTTTTTTCTGTGTGATTATACTTGTGGTCATACGAGTTAGAGGTTGCGTTAGATTGCAGCAATGAAGAATCAGAGTTACTTGCTATTGCACAGGGATTTTTGCCAACTGGCCAACTGGCTCTGGGGAAGGATACCGAAAGCAAGGCAAGAAAGGCCAATATCTGCCCATCCATGGCCAAACTACTGTTGTCAAACTATCAAAGATTATTTCTGACTGGTATGTATTAGTAACTGCAGTTTGTGCGACATAAATAGCCTTAGCAGTGTCACACTGAATGTGGCAATAAGTCTTAAGTGTTAAAGTAGTTAGTTCTAAAGGCAAAATATTTTTTTCATTTTGGATGGTGTAAGGCAAGGATTTAACCCCTGTAAGGTGTATTTGCCATCTGTCTCCCATTAGGGGCATTTCCCATAACTTCCTGTCTCATAGCCAAAAACAGGAAGTTAACGTTAAAAGAATTTTTAACACGGGGGAACACAGTTCTGGCACCTCCAGCACTAAATTAATGTTATGGCAAGGAGTGCTGGAGTGTGCCAGAGGGTCTATTGATGATGCCTGCCAGGGATCTGCTGTTGCTGGTGGAGATCTATTTTTGTGTGGCGGTCTGTTGTTGCTGGGTAGGTCTATTGTTTTGCTGTTGGGGGGGGTCTTATATTGCTGAGGGGGGGTCAATTGTTGCTGGGAGGGATTTACCATTGAGGGAAAGGTCTATTGCTGCTGGCTGCTGGAGGGTCTATTGTTGTTGGAAGGTATTTTGTTGTGGGGGGTCCATTGGTGGTGGGGGATTCTATTATTGTGTGTGGGATCAATTGTTGCTAGAAGGGGGGTCTTTTGTTGCTGAGGTGGGGGTCTATCAAATTCCATACAAATTACTTAGTAGCATAAAATTATACTTGGTTCTGTATTCTCTAAAAGGGGAGGTGCAGGGAGGTGGGTAGGGAGTGAAATTAAGGGTGCTCAGTGGTAGGTAGGGGGCAGAGAAGAAGGATGACTCAGCAGGGGGGAGATCCTGAACCTATTCTGTGAAAAAAAGCCCTGCTCAAAGGTAAGGGGATTCCTGCCCTATTGGAAAATTTCCCATCTATTCCTTTTTTTTTTTTTTTGGACAACCCAAAATTTGGGATTTTCTTTTACTTTTACTTTTACTCTTAGTGATAATGGTAAACAAGACACATAGAGAAAGTGACTCTCACTATAGAGGGCACAGACAGCAATAAAAACATGTCAGGTGTTCTAATCCCTCTCCAATCTATCGAAAATAAGAATTAAAAAAGTTTTGCCTTTAGTTGTACTTAAATTCTCATAATTAGAATAATAATTAGTCTCTTGACTTAAGTGGCTACCCCTGGAGTCATCTCAAGTGGTGACTGAAGTACTAAAGAAATAACAATTTGAAGCCCTTTGATTGTTATGTACAATATATACATCCATTTTACTGTATGCTGTATTGAGGAATAAGAACCTCAAAGTAAAAAAGGGGTGCCCATCTTGAACTGGCTTTATGGTATTTTGGGCTGTATACCAAATGGCATTAATTTAACGCTAGACATAAATAAAGCTTATTCAATACAACTTTGTAAAGAGAAAAAAATCATAGTTATGCTTTTTATTATATTTGTGGGTAAATCAGACCTAGCATCAGATAATAAATTATTATATTATATTTATATAATATAATAATAATTATATATAATAATAATTATATTATATTTGAAAATTTCAATCTGGTTTTAGAAAAAGCACAGTACAGAAACCACACTGGTCCACCTATTGAATGACATACTGTTGGCTAGAAATGAGGGAGAGTGCTCCTTTCTTATCCTCCTAGAATTTTCTGCTGCATTTGATACTATGAAACATAACATCTTACTGGAACGCTCAAAGCTGCCCTGTTGTTTAGAAGGTACAGTGCTTAGCTAGTTCAAAGCCTTCTTGTCAGGGGGATCACAAAGGGTCACAATAGTAATACACTTATCCTCTTCACTTTCATTATATTACAAAATACCACAAGGCTCCATTTTTTTCACCAATATCATTTGCAATTTACTGTATATTATCCCACTGTGAAGTATTATCCAACACCATAGTCTTAGCTACCATTGTTATGCATAATAAATACAACTCTATCTGTCTTTCATACCTGACATTGGAGACCCTGTGACCAAGATCAACAGGTATGGTACTGACATACAACTATGGATGAACTGTAATTGTGTGAAACAAAACTCAGACAAGTGTTTGTAATTGGAGAGCAAAGGCTAACATCAAAGTGGCAGCAAAAATGTTCAGCTGGTTTAAATAAATCTCATGTATGTACCTAGACAATATACACAGCTTGGGCATGATTCCAGATACTGAATACAGATACTGAACAATCAATAGGCAACATGTGTCAACTGCCATCAGGTCTTCCGTTCACTTTCTCAGGAAAATTAGTGAGTCAAATCTTATTCAGCAGAGGATATGCCAAAATAAATTCATGGTTTTATATAATTCAGATTGGATTACTGCAACTTCCTATACTATGGTATCCTTGAGAAGGAACTACATCATTTGCAGCTACTCCCGTTACTGCCCCATCACCCCACGTCTGCGTTCCCTACACTACCTTCCATTGAAATAAGTGATAATATTTGGATTTAGCCTATATACTTTTAAAGCTTGAAAAAACTCGGGCCTGCCTATATGACTGAACTTCTAGTTAACCATACTCCCACACTCTCCCTACACTCATTCGATAATGAAAAACTGCAGAAGCCCAGAGTTGCCTTAAATTCTTTTGGATCCCAGGTATTCTATTCATGCAGCACCCACAATATGGAACTCGCTGCCTTCTGCCCAGGAAGCACCCTCTCTGGATGTTTTTAAAAACAGACTCAAGACTCATCTATTCACCTAGGCTTATAGAAACCCCTGACAATTCCTTCTCTTCAAAGATCCCAACTCCAAATTGAACTCAAAGTGCCTTGAATCCCCAAGAAGAGTTGGTATTATTATTTTTAGTTGTTTTCATTTTTTATTGTTTGTATTATTTTTTGTGAAATTGCACTAGTTAACATGCATATGGTAATGCTAAATAATGGTATGGTGCAAGGGTTAGGAATAAACTTTGGGTTCAGGTCAAGCATGAGTTCGACTCAAACCCAAGCTTTTTGAGGTTTGCTGAATGGGCAAACTAAATGGCCTGATTTGGTCCATTTACCTGCCTGCTGAACCTCTGGCTTTTGCAGCCAGAAGCAGTGTTAATTTTGTAGACGAAAATATTTTCAGTGGCTAAATTAACACTATTTTAGCCTACTAAAATATGACTAGAACTAAAATAATTCGGATGGCTAAAATACGACTAAAACCAAAATGGCATTTTGGCTATGACTAAAGCTAAGTCTAAATTTTACGTCAAAATTAACACTGCACTACCACATAAGAAAAAGTAGAAATTGAATGGGTTGGACCCTCAAAAGTGGAAGCACGGTATATATATATATATATATATATATATATATATATATATATATATATACATATATATATATATTTATGGTGTTTTATACATTTCATACTCATTGCTAATTTTGTACTACTAGATGTATCTATACCTAGAATTCGTGATCATTTGATGTCACCTCTGAAGAAGGACATACTATTTATCAGTCCGAAACATGTCAGGTGTCATCACTCATCACGTGACTACTAGCAGGCTTTTGCTTCAGTAGCTATTTGATGCTTTATACACATGTACCTACTCATGATGATGTGGTTGTGCTATATGCTGTTCTCATCCAGTCCATAGTAGGATGTTGTATATTGTTTTTAATACACACAATCTGTTTTATGATAGATTAATACTTTAAAAAAAAACATACTTTTTTACATATTGGTATTTGTCATAAAGTCTAGGAGGGGTATACAATACAAACACGCATGTGTTTTCATCCTTAACATAAGAAAAACTAGGGAGCATCTACTAAGCTGCTATTTTCTTTCTTAATATTTATTGTTGGTAATATTTTCAGGTAATATGTGCAATGGTATTACAGCCAATAGAGTTTACAGTTTTTTTTTTTTTATATATATATATTTTAGAGTTGCACTTCTGTTTGTCAAAAAGCAATATTTTTGTTTGTTTATGAAATGTGATTTTATTTATAAAGATGTTATACAGTATATCACAAAGGCTAAATCTGTGTCTTTAGTGCATGTTCAAACCTTAATACCATACAAAATAACATTTTATTACATTTTTACACCAGAAGTATATGATGAGTTTGGTAATTATAGAGAAATAAAAAAAAAAAAAAAAACCAAATAGGTGACTTTCTGCGCTAATCCCCCTTACTAACGTGCCCTAAACCCTTAAACTATATCTACAGATAGCAGCTCCTACCAAAAAGCATTCACTAATGCAACAAAAAAAAACTCAATAAACCAAAAACTGGTACGCTACCTAATAATAAAGTACATAAATCAAAAATCTTCAAATATATTAAAACTAGTGCATAACCCACAGCTATCACTAATTATGAAAACATAACCTCAGTGTATCAATTTGTGTGGTGTCTGGGATTATACACACACACACACTACCATTTCTGATGCACTAACTGGAAATTAAAATGAAAGCACCTTATATATTTTTTGCATAAACTGGACTCTATATGGATGCACTTTATATCTTTTTTGCATGGATTGGACTTAATTTTTAGCACTATATATATATATATATATATATATATATATATATATATATATATATATAGATCTTGCACTAGACGGATTGATTATACATAATTTTTAACTATTTATTTGCTTTGTTGCACATATTATTTGTTTACATATTTGTATTTTTGCACAAATTGATACACTGAGGTTATGTTTTTTTAATTAGTGATAGCTGTGGGTTAGGCAGTAGTTTTATTATATTTGATTGATAGATGTTTGATTGATGTACCTTATTAATAGGTAGCGCTTTACCAGTTTTTGGTTTACTGAATTCTAGAGAAATGCTTAAATAATGCATTGCAATTTTTACTAAAACCATTCGATTTTAGTCGAGTAATATGTACTGGAGATTTTAGTCGACTAAAATAAGACTAACACTAAAACAGTTCAGATTTAAAAATTTGACTAAAATGCCATTTTCATTTTAGATATAAGACTATAACTAAAACTAAGTCAAAATTTGAGGCCAAAATTAACAAAGGCCTGAAGTCATTCATTTAGTGATGGTAATGCTGCTGACACTAAATAACCACTTTCAACCTCCTGCCCACCAGCTTGCTTCAAATTGTAATCCAGGATATAAAAGATAAGGGTCTGGTATGGATGGGGGATCCCTCGCCATTTTTTACTATGGCCTAGAGTGTTTCAGCAAGAGGGGCCCATACCCTGACTGACCCACCTTTCCTGGACACTCAGGCAGGATCTGGGGTGGATTTTGAGGCTGCCTCCATGCAAAAAAAATTAATCAATTATTCAATCAATACATTGATTAAAATAGATATATAAATAAATAACTTAAATGTAAGGTTCCCCCCTCAGGATCCATACCAAACCCATGTTGAGGGGAACAAGGGCCTCATCCCCACATGCCTGGCTATTTGAATGTGGGGGTCTTAAGGGGGGTACTTAAAGATAAGGTGGCTCCCAGATATCTAGCCCTTACACTTATGTGAATGCCCATGTGAATGGATAATAAAAACATTGACCCCTTGTAATTAACCACTTTACGACCGCCCACATTGACACTACTGTGGCAATATGGCACGATCCCGTCGCTGAACTCCTCCCCCTGTAGGCGCGCCGCCGGAGGCGCGCTCCGGCTGTTTTCAGTCACAGCGGGAGTTGGGCCAGGGGAGGAGCGGCGGCGATTGCCACTGCTCTTCCCCGATCATCAGGGAATCGAGTTTGGAGATCCGCCCGCTTGTGTAAACAGAGTGGGCAAATCTCCTAAGTGACTGGCAGGGTCAGATAGCATGGTTCAGCATAGCTGAACATGCGATCTGTCCTTGTGTCACTCAGTCACCTCCCCCCACACACGTCAGTAAGCACCAGGCATACATTAACCCCTCCCTCTCCAATAACATTAACCCCTTCCCTGCCAGTGTCATTTTTACAGTAACAGTGCATATTTATAGCACTGATTAATGTAGTAATGTCACTGGTACCCCCAAAAGTGTCAAAAATGTCAGTCAAGAGTCCGATCTGTCCGCCGCAATGTCGCAGTCCCGCAAAAAAAATCGCAGATCGCTGCCATTACTCGTTAAAAAAAAACACCAAAAATGACAAATCTTTCCCTTAGTTAGTAAACGCAATAACTTTTGCGCAAACTAATCAAAATACGCTTATTGTGATTTTTTTTTACCAAACATAGGTAGCAGAAAACAAATTGGCCAAAAATTTTAAAAAATTTAGATTTTTACACTTTTTTGGGGGGGGGGGGGATTTCATATAAAAAAATGTTAAAAATATTGTTATTTTTTCAAAATAAATGCTATTTTTTTGTTTATAGCGCAAAAAGTAAAAATCGCACAGGTGATCAAACACCACCAAAAGAAAGCTCTGCTTGTGGGAAAAAAGGGACGTAAATTTCGTTTGGGTATGGCGTCGCACGACCGCGCAATTGTCAGTTAAATTCGCACAGCGCCGAATCGCAAAAAGTTGCCTGGACGTAAGAGAGCAAAATCCTCCGGTGGTAAAGTGGTTAAACACACAGACACAATTAAAAAGTCCCCCCCCCCATGCAAATCTTACATCAGTCACTTGCAAACAAGATGACCCTCACCACAATGGTCCTCTCCCCTTGCACTCCCATTGTTGAAATTCTGCTATCCGACCAGAGATGCTGGCTGATGTCATTTGACCATATGTGGCAAATTATGTCACTTTGTGTACAAAGCAAACTAGCTAGATAGGAATTGTCATTTGGAAAAAATAGTTTGTTTTAAAAATATCACTTTGCTAGAGTACATCCTACAGGTGCAACATTTTATGTGCAGGTTGAGGGCATTCCCCAATCATGTTATTTAAGGAATAGTATTTAAACAAAAATAAAAATTGCCTTGGAACATGGTTCCCATGGCAGTGCCCAGCTACCCGTTTTTACCAAAGCTAGCAAATTGCCCTTAAATAAAGCCAAAAGAAATTACAAGATTCAGCTCCTATAGCTGAACCTGATGGTGTTCATGTACTATGTTCAGGGTTTGAAGAACATACAGAAAACAGAACTTTGCTTATTTATCTCAACCATATTAAGAGGGGCCTTAAAGTTCCTAAAAGGTTCAGGCTACTATGGATTTCTTCATTTCTGCTTATTGTGCTGCACTCTGAAAAAAAATAAAGTGTAACCCATGGTACTGGAAGCGCTAAGGCAGGGTATAGTCATTGATACTAACAGAACTCCAGAAGACAGACAGAAAAATTGAATATGGAAAAATCAACTGAATTTTGCTTTGTCATATTAACATAACTTGGCCAGTTGAATTTGTTTCTGTTAGAAGTCATAGTAAAGTACCTCACCTAAAAAAACGAAAGGACATGGACATGATAATGGTGCTTACAACAACAAATCATATACCACACCTACTGTGCTCTTTTTCTAGTGCATATAAGAAAAGAAATACCATTTTCACCCAGACTGCTAAAGCCCCAAGCTTTTTAAGTCTATATATTTTGTTGTTACAAAAAACATATAATGGAGGGTCACATAAAATACCCTCAGTGCTGAAGTTTATTTATGGTCTAAATGTAAATTGGTGTAAAACTAATGTTGTATTTGGGACATCAGACATGCTATAATTCTTGTCCTGTCATAGGTAAGAATTAATCTCTCAACCAATGACAAAAGAACCACATAGATTAACATATGATATCCATGACAAAAAAGATGTCAGGTTTATACCTTTTTAATAGAGTTATAATGAGATTGCAACCTCAGTCTAAAATAACTAAGAGGTAAAGCAGTGAAAAATACATAATAAATAATTTATTTTATATTGTACAAATGTTAACTTATTAGTTTATCTAGATATATATTCTCTTTTGTTCTATTTAATTGGTGTTACGCTACTATGGAAAGACACTGCAAGAGTCCTTTAAATGCTTAATGAAAGCAGTAAATCCCTTACAAATTATTTAAAAATAAACATGCTAAATGAGACCCAAGAGTATATCAGCATGATGTTAAACAGAATTTTTGTACTGGAAATCTGTTAATTGTTTAAACAGTGCAGATTGTACAGAGGATACACTGAAACAAAGAGAAAGAAAAAAAAGAAACAGATTTGTGCCAAAGTAGCATCAATCACTTCCTAAGTGAAGTCAACAGGGGGTCTTATTGTGCTGCCGAGGTGCTGTTGTCACCTCCTTGTAGGTTAGAGCTGAACTGCCCAGGCACCATCTGGTCCAGAGTCATCTATCAAGCTCTTTATACAGTCATGGTGAAAAAAAAAAAAACAAAGTGGTACATACGTCTAGGAAAGAGGTGAACATAGGAGAGCAAATAGAAATTCTGAGAAATCAACTGTGACAACGTAAAAATCAATGGGGAAAGATCAGTCAAAACAGATATCACTACAGTGTGAATGAGATAAAAAATAATTTACATAAACTTGCAAACAAACATGGTAGTCATTAAAGCTGAACTCCGGGTATCTTTTTTTCACATAAGTATACATATTCCATATCTGTGGAATCTCTGTTAAAGGAGGTAAATACTGTTGTAGCTGTCACTTTGCTGAGATCTTCCAAGTCCTGTCCCAAGTGGCTGCCCTTCTGCATAGTGAACACAGGGAGTCACTTGGTCAACATGGGCACTATACACTGATTGGATGAGGAGGAAAGGCAAGGTGGTGATGTCACAGATTACATTGTATTTGCAGAAGGGCAGCTTCTCTGCACAGGACAAGCAACCACTGTAGAAGACGGTGATTACTACAGTGATTTTTAGCTACTACAGTAGTCCCTCAGACATGGGATATGTATACTTCATTGGTCAAAGCTGAACCTATGTAACTATGCAATAAAAACCAATTCTGGAGTTAAACTTTAAATCTAATAGTGGTTAAAGGAGTGTTCTTAAAGGGGTGTTCTACTTTAAAAAAGAAAGTGACTGGTGTAGTAGGGAGTATCCAACCCATATCTACACTGTTCAGCTTAGATTTTCTCTGTTTTCTTCTGTGATGCACCCACTGCCTTGAAAACTCTTTTTCCACCATTTAAAAAAAACAAAAAACATTTTTATATAAATCTTAAGGCCCACAGTTTTCTGGCCAGTCTCATGATATCATGACCTTCCTCTACAGCAAGGATGGCGGGTGGTTCTTATTCCTGGATAGCGTACCTCTCACGCAATGCTGTTTGAGCACGGTTTTTTCCCCAGGGAAAGTGTCCATGATATACGTAATAATATGCTGAGCCTGGCTTAAAATAGATCAACTGCCATATAAAAAGGAAAAGCAACCAGCACAAAAATCTTGTAATGTAATAAGAGATTGTTCAAACTGTAAACATAGGTACAGCGCTATTCAAAAAACATAAATTGAATCAATGTCCAATTTCAAGAGAAGAAATCAAAAGAGTGTCCACTTGTTGTAGGAATCCTCTATAAGTGATAAAAGGACCGTCACCAGCACCCAATCACACAGCCTCTTACTGAATCGCTTTGACCCTCACTACAAAGGTATGTAGTGAGGGTCAAACTCCTATGTGGATCCTCTCCTCGGGGAGATTTAAAGAAACAGAAAATCAGCTGACCCAGGCAAGTCTAGTGAAGTGAAGGGGGAGGAGCTCTCCACTGTGCAAGGAGGGGGAACCAAGTGATCTTCAAGATTCGATGTGACCATTGGGAACGAGGTGGAGGAACTACAGGGTGTACGCTAAGACAGCTATACATGCTCCACATAGGATTTGCTGCCTATATTGACCTTTGTAGTGGGGGTCAATGTGATTTGATAAGAGGCTGTGTGATTGGGTGCTGGTGACGGTCCTTTTTTTCACTTATAGAGGATTTCTATAACAAGTGGTTTCTTCTCTTGGATGTGGACATTGATTAAATTTATGTTTTTTGATTAACGCTGTACCTATGTTTACTAAAGTGTCCATGATAGCCTGGATTTACAGAAAGTAATATGTAAGATGCTTCAACCTGAAGGAAGACCTGTTCTGGATGTAAGATTAGTGAGTTTGCAGGGAATAGTGCCGGAGTGGAATTAAGCATTGCAACAAAAGTTATTTTATTCATTTTTTTTTTTGTTATATGCTGTTCATTACATTTTTATTTTGAACAAATGTTGGGCTTTCAGCAGCTTTAGAAATGCTTCTGCACAGCCAATAAAAAGTGAAACAGTGATGTTCCAAGCTATAGGCTACCAAGACAAGTTTTGGCATGAGCTTACCAATGAGTGAGTATGACACAGATAGCACTTTAAAACGAAATATATTAACCAACTTTTTTTGGGCAAAAAAGTTTGTGGATATCTACCCGCTGTGCTTTTCCATTTCCTTTCTTCTTTCCTTCCCTATCTGATCTATCTTATGCTTCTGATTTGCTCCGGGAAGACGTTTCGCTCATATTTTAATTCACAACTAGCTAACAAATTTCACTGTTTTTTGATTCTAGTGTATTTTCTAAGGGAGTTTCGACCTGCCCTAATGTTATAAGCTCGCTAGACTTGGTTCTCTCCCATCATAACAGAAATATATCTGGCTTGTTTCCCCCCCAAACACAGTTAGATCCCTTTAGGGGTGTCGTGAGGGGTCAGGCCATCAACCCTATGGGTATCATATTCCTGTTACTTATTGACTTTACACCTACATGAGTAAGCCTTGGAAGTTAGCTCTGGTTGAGTATTCTCGATTTACTATTATATCGTTATTTGTTTATCCTGCCTGTCAGCATGTATGGTATGAGCATTTTTGTCACTTTTTTGTAGCTCAACTGTCTTGTTTATTTGTGTTTTGTTCTCTTTAAAAAACAATAAAAATGATTGAAAGAAAAAGTTTATTGATAATATTTACAAGTATTTGCAAAAAAAAAAAAAAAAAGTTGTTAAAATTGTCAAAACTTGACTTGACTTTTTGAATAGTTAGAAAAACATATCCCAAAACACAGCTAGTCACTTGCCTTTAAGTGCAAAAGATAAACAATCCAGCCCTCTCCTCAGCCTAAAGCCAACCTGAAATATCTATGACAAAAATGTAGGATGCACTGTATAGGAAATAATACAATTATCACTAGCATTTAAGTGTCAGTAAAATCACAAATATTAAAGGCATATATATATATATATATATATATATATATATAGGACTATTTATGATCATTATATTTAGAGATATCCCCCGAAGATGACGTTTGATAATGAAACGCATAAGGAGTGGCTTGACGGTGATGACATCACTCACGCTTGTTTGCCAATGTTCACGGCTCTGAATCTATACGTGCCATCAACTTGTTGGTTCTGTCATTCTGCTATGTCACAAGTTGCCTAAAGGTACTTTTTTATAACTTTTAAATAAATTGAGATGTTTATATGGGCTTCACTATGTCACGTTCCTGCTGTTGTGTACCACCTATGTCCGTGTTGATGCTGGCTTCCTGGTCTCCATTACATGCCTAATTGACCATTGTAATTTATGGTCCAGCGCATTCAGTAAGAGGCGTATGCCAAGTGTTCTTTGCATGGTGGTGGACCTCATCAATCAACTTGCTGTATGCTGCACTTTTTTGAAAATTGAATGAGATTTATATTGCATAGGACTGATTGCACATTATATGGATTGATTTTTTACTTGATTATATCTCCACTTTTGTAATTGTATAGTATATATTCATTTATGTGCTATTTGACACAACCATTATACTGCACTATTTGTTGTTGCACTTGGCACATTATTCATGTTACTTATCTTTTAGCGCTGCTTATTTTTTTGTTTTTATGTATAAGACTATTTATGATAATTATATTTAGAGATATCATGTTAGACTCATACTGCAGGGGCGGACGTACAGGGGTCGCAGGGGTCGCCATGGCGACCGGGCCCCATGCTGCAGGGGGCCTGAGAGGGCCCCCTGTATGTATAGCGAGGAGGAGCGGCAAGCGAAGCTGCGAACGAGCTCCCCCGATCCTCCCGACGGAGCTAATCTCATATAACATTGGAATCAATGCAGAGTGTGTGCGGTGCTCTCTGCCTCCCCCTACAGTGCAATACCCGGCAGGAAGTTACAGGAAGGTAAAGTCCTCTCTCGTTTTTTAAAAAGGCTTTCTGTATGTATGCATTTATGTATGTATGTGTGTGCATATGTGCATCTATATATGTATGTGTGTGCATGTATGTATGTGTGTGTGTGTGTGCATGTGTGTGTACTGTATGTGTGTGTACTGTATGTGTGTGTACTGTATGTATGTGCGTGCATGTATGTGTGTGTGTGTGTGTGTGTTTATATGTGTGTGTATATATGTACGTGTGTGTGCTTCAAGTTATTGCCCATTTGACTTTATGGACTTTTAAGGACTTTTAAACGATTTTAAGCTGAAGTGTGCAGTAATTCAGTTATTATATTATAGTCGGTTTTCTCAATTTACTTTAAACACGTAAGGCCCCTTTCACACGGTCCGCATTCCGTTGCGGTCCGTGCTCTGCTCAGCGGGGATCGATCCGCCGATCCCCGCTGAGCCGGCGGATGACAGCTCCATCTCCGCACTGTGTGCGGAGAGGGAGGTGTCAGAGCCCCGCTGCTCTCTATGGGGAATCGGATGAGAGTGGACCGCCTGTCCACTCTCATCCGATCCCATCCCCAGGACGGATGGAAAATAGGGTTTCCATCCGTCCGGATTTCATAGACAGGATCGGATGCGGATGGCAGCGGGTGTCAGCGGACATGTCACCGCTGACATCCGCTGCTCCATAGGGCTGAATGGGGCATCAGATCCGCCTAAAAAACTGACAGGCGGATCTGATCAGAACGCCCGTGTGAAAGAGCCCTAAAGGTGGCTAGGAGGTACCACCATTCCTGGACTTCTGAAAATTTTTCTATTTTGTATTGTGTGATCCAATTATATATTACAACATTTATACATGATTTCATTACCTATAATTACTTTTATATAAGTAGCAGCATTGTGTTATATGTGTCCTATACTCCTGAGCGCATAGGGTCACTCTGCAATTGTTTGCCTTTTATGGGTGAATTTGGAGGTGTTTCTTTAGTCCACCAGCACTATTACTGTTCCCATTCCCCCCTCCCCACCAGTCCTGCCACTGATCCCATACCCCCCTTTCCACACCAGCACTATTACTGGTCCCATTTCCCCCCTCCCCACCAGTCCTGCCACTGATCCCATACCCCCCTTTCCCCACCAGTACTATTACTGGTCCCATTCCCCCCTCCCCACCAGTCCTGCCACTGATCCCATACCCCCCTTTCCACACCAGCACTATTACTGGTCCCATTTCCCCCCTCCCCACCAGTCCTGCCACTGATCCCATACCCCCCTTTTCCCACCAGTACTATTACTGGTCCCATTCCCCCCTCCCCACCAGTCCTACCACTGATCCCATACCCCCCTTTCCCCACCAGTACTATTACTGGTCCCATTCCCCCTCCCCACCAGTCCTGCCACTGATCCCATACCCCCCTTTCCACACCAGCACTATTACTGGTCCCATTCCCCCCTCCCCACCAGTCCTGCCACTGATCCCATACCCCCCTTTCCACACCAGCACTATTACTGGTCCCATTTCCCCCCTCCCCACCAGTCCTGCCACTGATCCCATACCCCCCTTTCCAAACCAGTACTATTACTGGTCCCATTCCCCCCTCCCCACCAGTCCTGCCACTGATCCCATACCCCCTTTCCCCACCAGTACTATTACTGGTCCCATTCCCCCCTCCCCACCAGTCCTGCCACTGATCCCATACCCCCCGTCCACACCAGCACTATTACTGGTCCCATTCCCCCTCCCCACCAGTCCTGCCACTGATCCCATACCCCCCTTTCCACACCAGCACTAGTACTGGTCCCATTTCCCCCCTCCCCACCAGTCCTGCCACTGATCTCATACCCCCCTTTCCCCACCAGTATTATTACTGGTCCCATTCCCCCCTCCCCACCATTTCTGCCACTGATCCCATACCCCCCTTTCCCCACCAGCACTATTACTGGTCCCATTCCCCCCTCCCCACCAGTCCTGCCACTGATCCCATACCCCCCTTTCCACACCAGCACTATTACTGGTCCCATTTCCCCCCTCCCCACCAGTCCTGCCACTGATCCCATACCCCCCTTTCCCCACCAGTATTATTACTGGTCCCATTCCCCCCTCCCCACCATTTCTGCCACTGATCCCATACCCCCCTTTCCCCACCAGCACTATTACTGGTCTCATTCCCCAGGTCTGATTTTACCGATCCTAAGGAGGCAAATCAAAGAAATTGATTGTTGAGGTTAAAGATTCCCTTTAATGAAAGAATATTATATATAAAGTATATACAGTAGTTTTTTTTTTTTTGTATGTACCCCATCGGTGTCCAGGGGGCCTTACAAGCCTGTGAGAGGTTGAGGGTCTTGAAGGAGTTTTAGGGCAGTGTTGGGGGGGGGGGGCCTTCATGATTTCTTGCACCTGGGCCCTGAAAGTTCTAGTTACGCCCCTGTCATACTGTAAATAGAAATTAGCAAATTAAGCCAAATGAACCAAAGTTTGTGGAAGATTGGTGAACTTCTTTAAGGTGGATAATGACAATGTAACGGATCAGGGCACCCCAGACCGGGATGCTCCTACTGCCTTCCAAGGGCTCCAAGCACTCCACCAAACACTGTAACCACTTCAGACCCCACAAACCGCCGCAGCTTGGTTAGAGTCTCGCAATCTCCTACCCACCCTGGACCGATGACAAGGCTCCAGGTTCCTGTGGGTGAACCTCTCTTTCCCCAGAGAGTGCATCAGAACAAGCTCTTACACAAGCTCTTACAAGAGCTCATTGATTCTCTAAGGGAGTATGGAAGACCATAGCAATCCCTTGCAGCAGATTCCCCCAATAAGAGACAGGACTCTAGATGAGGGTGAAGGAACTCTAGAACAACTTTATTGAACTTTATTGAACTCTAGAACAACTTTATTGAACTTTATTGAATAGACTTATATAAGGTTTTCACCCACAAGGTACCACCCAGGTGGACTTTGTTGAAGACTGTACTCAACATTCACCATCCAATCGGAACAGAGTTTTACACTCTCATACAGTGTACACAAAAATATACAATGTGGGACAATCCCCCCTCCCCCTTAGCATCCAATCCACATATCTTTATACATCCCATAATACGTTTCTCTTAAGGCAGACAGACAGAGCAATGGGAGGTCATTAGCACTTAACAATGAGAAAGGGCAATCCACATTCCCTACCAATACACAACAAAAGGAACCTGTCTGACATTGAAACATATGTAATATACACAGCATTTAGTAATTACAGATTTCATGGCAAATGGGAATAAATCTTTATATTCCTATATGGAGATATGGCTGGCAAATATGACCTTCCCATCTGAAGCAATTTAAACCATTAATTATCTGTTTTTACTCATAGTGACGGTGAATACCTTCACATACAAGCTTTTTCTTAATGGTCAAATCAGACAGAAGACAACCATAGTCAAAGGATCAGGCAAAAGAATAGGAGAGAAGGCATAGAGTAAGCAATGAGCATAATACGAATCCAAGTGCTAAAAGTGAAAGAGTAGAACCCATTAGAGTTGGATCAGAAACAGTTAACAAATGCCAACTCAAAACCAGAATATTAGATCAGAACATTAGAAAAAATATCTTCCATAATGCATAGTACAGACACATTTGCCCATCAATAAGGTCAGTGCACTAAGCCAGATTGAAACTGTAAACTTTACTGAGGTCAAGTGTGGGCTACAGCATGTGTGTGGGGGCTTGCTCTTTCTTGATAAATCCAAGAGGAGGACATAAGGTAATAGAATAGAGGGCGTGAAACACCTTTTGACTGCAGAAGTATATAGTTAAGACTAAACCGAAAATGATGGACATGTACTAGTAACCTTGGTGGCAGTTCATTTGCCATACTGCGACCAGAACATATTGTTTTGATTGTATTTTGTTATATAAGTCAATTTAGCTATTTCTTTTTTGTTTGATCAATGTGTTGTAAAGAGCTTTATTTATTGTGTTTACCTAGCAAAAAAGTTGTGCACCAAGCCTATATTCTGGTGAACAAAGTTTGTCTTAGATTTCTACATCTCAACACCAAAGACAAAAAAAATACAGACAGTACCATAACCCTTGTCGCTGCTAAACAACATCAGTACCTGCTATGGAAAAAACAGGACTCCATCATCCACAACCACCAACACCTGAAGCTGCTGTGATAGTTAGGTACCTCAACTGTGTTTTCTTAGCTGCAAGATCCAGCAAATTGCTGCACAAATACCTCTCAGAATGGCCTCAATTAACGAAGATAAAAAGCCAATTATTGAAAAAATTAAAAAAAAAAAAAAAAAGAGATTTTTTGATTTTTATCTGGGGGGGTCTAAAAAGTGTACATGTGAAGTTTCAGCTCTGTAGCATGTCCAGAACCATAGAAAAAAAGATCGTTTGTATTAGAACACTTTCAGCTCAGGGGGTTGGCTTCTCTTCTCGGTTTTCACACCTTGCCGGTTTCAAAGCAGGCATTTTTTTGGGTTCTTTGCAGTCAGGAAAAACATCTGAACTTGTGTATAGTGGTACTGTGCACAAGTTCTGATGTTTTGCCTGCCTCCAAAAACTCCCAACAAATGCCAGCAAAAACACACCTGGGCATTTTTTTTTGACGCTAGCGTTTTTTTGGCATTTTTTTGGGTTCTTTTGAGGCAGGCAAAACATCTGAACTTGTGTAAAGTGGTATATATACACACTTAATTATATGTATATAGACACCTAGCCATATATAGGTGTGATAGTAGCAGAAATATATTACTGTAAATGATTTCATTAGCGCAAGCATATATTTCTGCTACTATCACACCTATATATGTCTAGGTGTGTATATAAATATATGTATGTGTGTATATACACCACTATACACAAGTTCAGATGTTTTGCCTGCCTCCAAAACCCCCCAAAAAATGCCAGCAAAAACACACCTGGGCATTTTATTTTGACGCTAGCGTTTTTTGGCATTTTTTTGGGTTCTTTTGAGGCAGGCAAAACATCTGAACTTGTGTATAGTGGTATATATACACACATAATTATATGTATATAGACACCTAGCCATATATAGGTGTGATAGTAGCAGAAATATATTACTGTAAATGATTTCATTAGCACAAGCATATATTTCTGCTACTATCACACCTATATATGTCTAGGGGTATATATACAGACATATATGTGTATATATACCCCCTATACACATGTTCAGATGTCATGTCTGACATCAAACATGTCCTCAAAAAAGCACTGGCAGTGGCAGCCCCTGCAGCATGAAAAATGCTTGGCTGGTGAGAAGCCATATTCCTGTCCCGAAGCAACTCAGAGAAATGATAATTTCTCTATAGCGGTCACCCTGCTATGGAAGGGTTTTGTCACCCTTCCATAGCAGTCACTGTCAGTTAACCCTACACTACACTACGGTCCCTTTACACTTAACACTTTCCCTACAGAAACTAAATTTTTGAAGCTAACTTAAGTGTAAAGGAGCACTCTAACTACACTAGATATCCCTTTCCTGACACTAAAAATAGCTAAATGACACTTTGTAACACATTAGAACAGAACAGCATTCCACTCTCTTCCATGTCCCGTACAAGAATGCTAGGAATTTGGCGGGGGCGATCTTATATACTGGGGGGCATATTCACTAATGATTGGTCTAGGCACCCCCTAGTCACTCCAATCACATTCCTAGCATTCTCCTGCCCCCTCAATTGGCTTTTGCTAATGGTTCTGGTCCAATCACTGGCTTTTAAAGCCCATTTCCTGAAGCACTGCATTTTGGTCGGTTCTGGTTGCCGAATTCTGAACTTTTTGGGCAAAAAGTTCTAAATTCGGCCGAACCTCGAACACCCAATGTTCGGGCCGAACCGATGGTGGACCCGAACCGTTCGATCATCCCTACCCATGAACCCATTCCATATTTTATCTCATGATGTGATATTCAGTGGGATGGATTCAGTGGAGAAGAGCTAAATCCCAAGGCCAGTTTTTTTTTGCTATTAAAGAGGAAACATTTTTAAACTGTAGAAATACTCCAACTCACTTAGTCAGTGTGGGCCCTGCAGCATATGTATTTATACAAAAGATAAAAAGGTGACTGGAATACTGGTCAAAGGGAAACTGCTTTTACAGGACACATGTGGTGTATTAAAAACAACAAATTAAACTAAGTAAATATAAAATATCTTTATGAATGTATGAATGTCAACTATTGAATGAACATAGCATCAAAAATCACGCACATTAATAAATACCCTTTCCCACCAATAAAAAGACAAGGTTGTCATTGGGGAGATTTCCCTTAACTTTCTAATAGCCAAAACAGGAAGTAAGGAAATCCCTACAGATTAAAGGAATCCTTTGAGCCCCCCAGGTCACCAGAACTAGTGTCCCCATTGGAAGATTTCCCCTCTATTACTTTTCTGGGAACAACCCAAAATTTGGTATTTTCTTATACTTTCACTTTCAAGCATACCAGTAAACAGGACAAATAGAAATGGTGAATCTCCCTAATGGGGACGCAGGCAGCAATAAAAACCTGACAGGGGCTCTAATCCCTTTCCACTCCATCCAAAACAAAAAAAAAAAGTTTTGCCTTTATTTATACTTTAAGTAAAACCACCCCAATGATTCTGCGTTTTTGCATACTTAGGTTTCTATACCACCCACCATCATTTATCTTTGACTTTCTTAGATCTTATAGCTCAAGGTCTCATGGGACCTATTAGTTGTTTTCCATAGTGTCGTTTTCTGCTTACACATAATTTTTGTTCTGCCATGAAAACCCCAATACAGGAAATATTTAAAAAACATGGTCCACTCCTGTTCTGCCTAACAGTAATTCAAATCTCCAAACGGAGAGTGGTTCTAAAGGCAGAATTTTTTTTTTTTAATCTTAATGCATTCTATGCTTTAGGATAAAAAACCTTCTGTGTGCAGCAGTCCCCCTCAACCCCCTAATACTTACTTGAGCCCATCTCAATCCAGGGATGTTGCACGAGAGATTTGACTGTTTGGGACTCACCCTCCGCTTTGGCTGGGACAGCAGCAGGCACCATTGGCTCACGCTGCTGTCAATCAAAGTCAGTCTCCCTGGTGTCACGTGACTTGTTAGTGTTACAAGATCTCAGGTGTGAATGGGGAGCAGGTGTGTTAAATTTGGTGTTATCTCTCTCACTCTCTCATACTGGTCATTGGAAGTTCAGCATGGCACCTCATGGCAAAGAACTCTTTGAGGGTCTGAAAAAAAGAATTGGAGCTCTACATAAAGATGGCATAGAGCCTAGGCTATAAGAAGATTGCCAAGACCCTAAACTGAGCTGCAGCATGGTTGCCAAAACCATAGAGCAGTTTAACAGGACAGGTTCCACTTAGAACAGGCCTCGCCATGGTCGAACAAAGAAGTTGAGTGCACATCATCATATCCAGAGGTTGTCTTTAGGAAATAGATATATGAGTGCTGCCAGCATTGCTGCAGAGGTTGAAGGTGTGTGTGGGGGGGGGGGGGGTCAGCCTGTCAGTTCTCAGACCATACGCCGCACACTGTATCAGATTGGTCTGCATGGCTGTCATCCCAGAAGGAAGACTCTTCTAAAGATGATGCACAAGAAAGCCCACACACAGTTTGCTGAAGACAAACAGACTAAGGACATTGATTACTGGAACCATGTCCTGTGGTCTGATGAGACCAAGATAAACTTATTTGGTTTAGATGGTGTCAAGCATGTGTGGAGGCAACCAGGTGAGGAGTACAAAGACTAGTGCGTCTTACCTACAGTCAAGCATGGTGGTGGGAGTGTCACAGTCTGGGGCTGCATGAGTGCTGCCGGCACTGGGGAGCTACAGTTCATTTAGGGAACCATGAATGCCAACATGTACTGTTACATACTGAAGAAGAACATGATCTCCTCCATTCAAAAACTGGGCCGCTGGGTGATATTTCAACATGACAACGACCCTATACACACCTCCAAGATGACCACTGCCTTGCTAAAGAAGCTGAGGGTAAAGGTGATGGACTGGCCAAGCATGTCTCCAGACTTAAACCCTATTGAGCATCTGTAGGGCATCCTCAAATGGAAGGTGGAGGAGCGCAAGGTCTCTAACATCCAGGGGTGTACTCAATTTTGTTGCCAGTGGTTTAGACATTAATGGCTGTGTGTTGCGTTTTTTTTGAGGGGACAGCAAATTTACACTGTTATACAAGCTGTACACTCACTACTTTACATTGTAGCAAAGTTTAACTTCTTCAGTGTTGTCCCATGAAAAGATATAATAAATTATTTACAAAAATGTGTGGGGTGTACACACTTTTGTGAGATACTGTATATATAAAATGTGTGTGTGTGTGTGTGTGTGTATATTCAGTATATATTTATTTATTTATTTTTTTGTGTAGGGGGACTAATTATTTTTTTAACATTAGGTAGGGGTCTCCTCTTCTAAGAATGCACGTGGGGGGTCTCCTCTTCTAAGAATGCACGTGTATTCAGCAGCGATAATTTATCACTGCTTAATAAATGGTCATCAGTGATTTTCTCGTATTGTAATCTCATTATGTCTCACAAGATTACAGGTAGCCCATTCACGTGTACATAGATCTCGACCTTTTTCAGAGGAAAAAAACTTCTCCTCTGTTCTCCCTGTGAGAATTGAAGTTCTCCACTTCATAAACAGGGTGCCAGAGGAGATAATTTTCCTCTGAGAACTGCCGAGAAGTGAACTGAGAAAAACATTCTCAGTTTCATAAACGTACACCATAATACATATATTGTTTTTTAAGGACAACAAGATTTTTGTTTTGTGAATATTGACCTTCATCAATGATTTTTTTTGCAATCCTTAGGCAATTTAATGAAATAAAACTAAACAAAAGGCACTTTTTCTTTTTCTGAGCAGTGTTAGTTTAAAAAACATAGCGTTACTGCACATAAAAATGTATTCATTTTATTCTGTAATTTGTCCTGTTTAAAACAACATTAAAATTATGTTTTGGTACAAAGCATTGCAAAGTTATTTACAAATGAAGTAAAGTAGGTTTTTTCAATTTTGCTTTTTTTTTAAGTGTGATACATGTAAATATATGTAAAAGGTTTTAAAATAATAATGAACAAAGCAAACAAAAACAGAAAAAAAGTTTAAATATTAGTTAATAAAATAGGAAAAAACACAAAAACAAATCAAAGTGAAAATTATAATTGCATAGAGAAGGAGAATAAGGAGTAATTCAGGGCTTATTAGAATAAACTAAGGGTTAATAAGGGGTTGATTTAGTTAAAAAAATAACTTTTTTTACTTGTCAGGTTACTTTAACTGACTTCATCTGCAGATCAGTCCCTTTGATCTGTAGATGAATAAAACAGCAAGTTGTAAAATGAAACAATGTTTCATTGTAGCTTTCTGTATTCTTTGCTGAGCAAAGTTGTTGATAAACATTGCCAGACGTTTTTTTTTCTTTTTTTACAGCTCCTGCTGCGGGGACTTTCTCGGTGTACTCAGCAGTGCAGCAGAGCTGAATTCCTATGTACTGTGACAGGGGGAATCCCGGCAGCAGGACAGAAGGACTGGATGTACTATACACGCTCTGTGTACAATGATGACATTTTTTGGGGTTTGTCTAGCACTCCCAGAGTCTGCAACTGATTAAGGCCTTTTTCACATGGGCATACTACAGCATACACCTGTACGAGGGTTGTGTTTGCCCACACAAAGATACACAGGTGTTCTGTGCATCCTTATGCAGGCAGTCTCATTCATGTCAATTAGGACGCAACCACTGCTCCCAATTTGACAGCCATGTGGGTTCCTGAGCATAGCCCCAAGCACAGACAACATGTTCTGATTATATACTCAGGGTCTCATTTTTTTATTCATTGTTGATTCACTGTCTGTGCCCTAATGAGGAAAGCTGCAGTATCTGCATCCCTCCATAAGTGATTAACCTTTTGGGGAGTTCCCAACCAAAACATACACATAGCAGGGAGTGCCTAAAATCTGACTTGTATCTTAGTGCAGAGTTTTGGGAAAATTAGTGAGCCAATCACATAAGCCAAAAATCACACTTCTGGAAGTGATCTATATGCCAACCACATACAGAGTAGCTTCTAGTTGTCATAGTGCTTTTTACAGAAAATGACACTGTAGATTGAAAAGGAAATGTCATTTGTATTATCAATAAATTACAACATGGCCTGTGTAGCAAATGTATATGCTATATATTTTTCCTTTTTATTTGCTATAATTTTTCATTGAAAGTGGAGTTATCCTTTAAAGCAGAGATCTACCACACAGAGAAGAAACCTTACTTTTTTAGTTTAATATGCTTGCAGTTTAATATCAGCAAAAGTAATATCAGAAGTTAATAAAACATGTTACCTAATGATCTGAAACAAGCATTGGTCTAAATTTCTTCTAGAGTAATTAGCAGTCCAAATGTGGCCAATTGTCAATACACTTTCTAGCAATTAGCTTTCTATCACCTTCCATATGCTCTAAACAAACAATTAGGACCACAGAGAGCCTGTTAAAAACAACAGAATCATTAGCAATTATGTTGGCAAATGCATGAGGTCATCTTCCAAAGAGATCAAGAAGCTGTGCCAAAGTGTTTAGTGGCCAAACATTGTACTCATTTTCACCCACATGTGGGTATTTTTCTGTATCTTGAGTTGAATGATCATAGTGGGGTTAGTTTATGAAATAAATGGTAAATCTAGAGGGGCTTATTAAGGAAAAGTTTGCAAATAAGAACATGTATTGATCCATTGTGGACCACTTTTCAAAGACTGCCTCCTTGTGAACCTAGTATAAATGTCACCCACTACATCACAAATCTATAATGGCATTTATGTAACAATTAATTAAAACTTAAAGGCCTCATTCCCAATGGACATCTAGAAGCTGCAAAGTCCTCCAGCATAAAATCGATATTGCTTTCCTGTGCAGGTGGTGCATACAGCTGTCCATAAAAGTGAAAAGCTATATGCAGCCATACCCACATAAAAGCCGAAGACAAGCAAATCCTGGAATAAAACTCAAGTAACACTGTACTGCTCAATGCAGTTCTCAAACAGGAGATATATGCATTTCTGCCACTAGGGGGCACTGTAGTGTAAAAGTTCCAGTTTAGCTTGCTTGTGGGCTCCATTTTGTACCTCCTACAGTTGGGTGATTGTTGGGATACAGCAGATGATAGTTTATGCTCCCTCAGGACTTAATGTGTCTGACAAATTAGTTTATCTTCATACCCTTTAAAGGATTCCTATTAATGTTCCCAACCATCACAGCAAAATGTTTCCCTATAGTCTGGTCAGTAAATTGGTATACATTTTCCTCCTCTCAGTAAACTGATGATACCAACATCTACAGTTTGGAAACATTGCCACAGCGCATTTTCTGCTGAAAGCAAAGCGGCAATTTGCAAATATTGTGAGAATAAATATTCTTTTCCACGACAAAACATATACTTGCATGCCACAAAAATAATTTAGGGAATGAAATGATAAAGACCATAATAAAAATGATTTCCCTTCAGAGTACTCAATCCAAAAAACACTTTCTGCTGTTTCAGGATCATCACAAAGTGTTTCTTCACCAGCAGCATCTTCAAGTAAGGAAGTGTTACAAACCACTGCCTTCAAAGAATACGCAATCCTGAAACTATTAAGAGGAAAAGGGGTGAGTACCTGTTCTTATGTATAGGTGAATTTTTCTTAACACATGCAGTCCTTGCTATTTCATTTGTAATAAAAAAAAAACAATTTTAAAAGCAAGTTTAATTTATTTACTGAATAAGCTGTTATTTTATTTCAAGCATAATACTTTTATAAACACTGCATTTTACCTTCCCAGTGTAACGAAATGATTTTAAATTTGTAAAGCTACTCCACACTGAATGTTTTTTTTATTTTGTTTTTTTTTTTTTTTTTTTTTTTTGAGAATTTCAATTTTTTCTGGCAAAAATTTTTTCCTATGGCTTCAAATTTCTGGAAATTTTACATCTCTAGTGACAAGGCATAGTGGATATGTGTCAATGCATTCAAGGAAGTAAATTAATTATTCAAGGAATAGGTTTTTAAACTTCAAATTCATTCACATTATTACGAGTAGGCTAGAAATATTTGAAAGCAGTATTAAATCCAAAAACAAAAATGTAATATATTGTAACTTATCAATCCTTAAATGTGGTGGCTGCATTCGTTTTCTCTTTTTTTTTTCTTTTGGCTTCTTTTGCACTTGTTTTCACCTGGTTAACCAGCCAGTAACACATTTCCTGGCCCTGAGTGTTTCCACTTTGGATGGAGGAGCAATGTCAATCTGAGGAGAGGTTATTGTTAGATATAATAGTACAGAAAGGTGACCAACCTAGTGAACAATAATAAAACTCATAAAAGTGCAGTGTTAAAATACTTTGCAATCATATAACAAAGATAGACACAAAAAGGAAAAAATAATATCTATTATCACATATCATGCATGTAATAGTGTCATGATCATATATGATCCCATGAAGATCCAAAAGTTCACAAAAATATTAACATATCAAAAACTCCACAAAGGGAAAGGACACTTTGCAGTGGGACAATGTAATCATAGAAAATGGCTCCAGTGCTCATTCACTATAAGGTGACTCCAATGCTCTTCCTTCACCAATATGCACTCACCAGAATGTCATTCATAAACAACATTAGACATCAATCCAAATAAGAGAGATTCCCAGCAGTCTTTCAATCAATCCTCCAGATGGATAGTGCTTAATCAGGGGGAATCCTAGCCAGAAAATTCTCACCACAAGGAGCCAGAAAAAGGGGTATATATAGTGTAGTATATTTATTAGGATATTTGGCAATTTAAAACAAGTAGTAAAAATGTTCTATATGGTGTACACTACAGTATAAAACAAATGGCTGGACTTACAGTGACTACATCATGATCCCTCCCTATGCGTTTCGTGCATGTCTTCTGGGGATACGCCTACTGCTGACATCAGGAGCTTATCCCTAAATAGCCTGCACAGGCATGAAAACATCAATCAATTTGGTGCCATTTTGTTGTAGTCTCTGTCTTTCTCTCTTTCTTTCTCTCTCTCTCCCTCTTTGTTCCTAAATCTTGACGTGCTTTGTGTATTTCTTCCAGATCTGGGTAATCCATTGTGAATTTGTGCAGGAGCATCCTGTAATAAAGATCAGGCACTGCAGATCTTTCTCCTTGTGCAGGGTGACTGGTCTTCTATCCACCTCTTCCTGTTGTTTTCTGCTGGGAGCCTTTAGTGGGTGAGCCTACTCAGTCCCTCCAACAGCTCTTCTCTCTGCACAGGCACTAAAAATTGTAAATGAGGGTGAGAAAAAAGCTGGTATTGGCGCTACCTGTTGTAAAAGGAATACCACTAGATACAACAGGTAGCGCCAATACCAACTTTTTTCTCACCCTCATTTACACTTGACCCCTTCCTTTAGGGGTTGGTTGGTGGCAGCTTCATACCTGTATACAAATAGATTTCTTATATACTCCTTAGCGCTGGTCATTCCATTTTTTCATTCGTGTACTAAAAATTGTCTAATTTGTACAGACAATTGGTGCAAATAGAGTGGATTTATATCTTTTGTGGCTTTTGTTGAAAGTATTTTAATGAAATTTTCTTGTTCCCAGTGTTCAGCTTTAAACTTGTATCTCCCTTTTTATATAACAACTAAAGGGATGTTAGAAAGTGAAAAACAAAAAAATAGCATTTAACTACAGGGAGAAGAGGACACTTTTAAGGCTAAGTTCACCTTTGGGGAAAAAATAATAAATGCACGTATTTTTGCATTATTAAATGCACTTATTACTTTTTTCCCAAGGAGCCTGTGAAGCATTGCACCCACAATCAGTGCATAGTAGGTGCAATGTCAGGCTCTTGCAGACAAGTCCTACAGCTTTCTGGCCGTGCCTCTGTATGGACTTTTAGTTAGAAAACTGAAAGGCTTTTAAATGAACTATGAATGCACTTATCAGCGTCCTCACAATTCATTGGGAACTACAAGCCGTTTGCCATAGTGGAAGATGGGGCTTGTAATTTTCTCATTCACAGATTTCTGTAAATAAAGGAGGCAGCGGAGCCCAGCACAACCGTGCTGATTTTGAAATGTGACAACGAGAACCCCTTGCCCGCTGTGGTGGTTGTGGTGGTTGTGGTTGTGGTGTTGGGGGGGGGGGGCTTGGAGGATGCATCATGTTACAGCCGTAAATATAGGTGTAACATGTAACATGCTTCAAAGGTGAACTTATCCTTTATAATTGATACTTTAACAGTAAAGTAAAATCTTCATTATGGCAAGAAACAAGGATAAGGACTTCCGGCTGTATTTCCTTTCATGTAAAATAAATTAAAGAGCGTATTGTTTGCCAACTGCTTTATGGAAAACAGATTTTAATAACATTTGTGGTTAGATGTATAAAAGTTTGTAGAGTTTATCTCAGGAGAAGATGTTCCAATTTTGACTTCCTCTACAGCAATACATTAGAGGAAAACCCTGAATTGTCTTTAATTGCTTCCTTTTCCCTTGTCAACTCGCACAGAGAAATATACTTTACAGCTAAGTAAAATAAAGTGGAAAATCTTGGTAAACATGTGAGTCATTTTGCATTTAGAACTGTGAAATATAGGACTTTATAGTAGTTGGATTTGATATCCTGTTCCTCTGTATGAACAGAGCATTAATTGTCATGTACGATCCAATCAGAAGCTTCCTTATTGCTTTGTTTATTGGTTTAGAAGTTCCATATCATAGGAATTTCATGCAATTCACACAAGGATGGAGGTGGAGGCCTCAAGAAAACATTTGGACAGGGCTGTTGTTATAATTCACAGGGTACTTGACCGGCTCTCCCCCCCCCCCCCCCAACCGAAAATATCAAAACAATATTTTCATTAAAAATACACTAACATCATTATTCGCGGACATAATAAAACATAACTTACAAATTTCCTGCTAAATCCAAAAGATAAAACTGTATTGAGTTAATAAAAGAAAAGTTTTGTGTGTAAATTAGGTCTTGAGGTTCATTCTCATAGGTCCTGTACAGTGTGAATTAGTGTTTTTTAACCACTTCAAGACTGAGCCTATTTTTGACACTTTTTGTTTACAAGTTAAATCAGTATTTTTTGCTAGAAAACTACTTAGAACTCCCAAACATTATATATATTTTTTTAGCAAAGTCTCTGGAAACTAAAATGGCGGTCATTGCAATATTTTTTTTGTCACGCGGTATTTGCGCAGCGGTCTTTCAAACGCTATTTTTTTGGAAAAATTACGAAAAATCACATTTCACTGCATTTAAAAAACTAAACAGTAAAGTTAGCCAATGTTTTCTTGTATATTGTGAAAGATGATGTCAAGCCAAGTAAATAGATACCCAACATGTTATGGTTTACAATTGCGCATGTTGCGGTTTTAAAATTGGAATAGCGACAAACTACGGTCAATAAAAATCTCCATAGGCGACGCTTTAATATTTTTTAACGGTTACCAATTTAGAGTTAGAGTGTAGCTCTTTTTTTTTTAATTATTGCTCAAACTCTGGCGATCGCGGCAATACCTCACATGTGTGGTTTAAACAGCGATTTAATTTGCGGTTCGACTTCCATATACGTTTTCTCTTGTGCGCGAGCTCACGTCGATGGGGGCGGCTAAAATTTTTTTTTTTCCTATTTATTTTTTTTTTTTTTAATTTTAACACAGGTTTTGAAAAAAAAAAAATCTGATCACTTTTATTGCTGTCACATCCCTTTGTAACAGCAATATGCAGTGACAGGTACTTTTTACGGAGGGATCGGGGGTCTAAAAGACCCCAGACCCCTCCACCGCACTTCCATGTATTCAAAACGCTGAAAACTGCATTTTTGAATACAGTCACTTTTTGAATCTGCTGCCCTTAGCAGCCGAGTAACCAAGGTATGACATAATGGACGGCGCCTCCGGGTTACGTCATCGGAGACCCAAATGAAGCCACATCTGGCTTAGATCGGGACTCTATCCAGCCAGCGGACACCCCTCCCGCTCGCCAGGGTAACGATCAAGCGGCTCCCGAGCCGTATCGGTCATTACCGCCGGAAAGCCGACAGAACCAGGATGATGCCTCTAGCTAGAGGCATCATCCCGGTACAACCACTCAAATGCAGTCGACGTAGGTCTACGTCAGTTTGCGTTAAGTGGTTAAATGTGGCTATTGCTGTGTGCAGGTAGCCTATGCTAATCCATGGGGACGCACCAGCTGTACGAACACAGCTGCAGGTCCTAATTTGACAGGGGTGTAGATGCAGGTGTTTGGCCCCAGAACACTGATAGTGTGTATTTAGGGCCACCCACCCACACCTCCACACCTATCAATTTAGAACTTGCGGCTGTGTTCATGCAGCTGCTGCATCCTCAGAGAGTAACAGATGGCTCTAGCCACACAAACCACTCATTCACACTGCATGGGCCAGAGAACTCATGTGAATAAGCTCTTAATTTTTTTGATTGTTGTTTGCAATTTTTTTAAATTTTTTTTAAATTTTTTGTTTGAATGATCCTTTACAATTTTTAAAATCGACTTTTTACAATTTGTTATTATTTTTTACATTTCTAATAGTGTTTTTAAAATTTTTTTTTCAACGCTGCTAGAGGGGCTTGGATAAAATTGCGTCAGTTATGAATGGACACAGGAGCGATCGGTACTGATCACCAGCTGTGTTACTGTGTTCATTTACTAAAGGAAGGGGCAGTAAATGACATATTTAACAGCCCCTTCCTCCGCTCTCCATTCTGAACATCCCCTGTGTACTGGCAGAAGCCGACAGTGGAGGGAAGCTGGCAGTGCTGTGGAGGGGGAGGCAGGCACATAGGCGGCACACAGCAGGGGGAATTAGATGTGCGGAGGACAGGGAGGGGGATTGGTGCAGTGGGGGGCCAATTACAGAAATGATGTCCTGCGTGTCTCTCCCTGCAGCAGCTGAAAGCCAGCAGGAGGAAGAAGAGTAGAAGCAGGCTTTCAGCAGCTGCAGGGAGAGGCACACAGGGCATCATTCCTGTAATTGCCGCCCCCCACCACCGCACCAATCCCTCTTCCTGTCCTGCCCAAATTTTATTCCCCCTGCTGTCTGGGTCCCACTGTAGACCTGGACCTCCTATAGGATAGCATGTGTGTTTTTTCTATTGTTTCCCAAACAAAATGTCCCCTCTAACATAGATGGGAGCTGAGTTTTGTCATCATGATTCAGTATCTTCAAAAGATAAAGGGGATGGTATACTAAAGGCAAATAGTTTGTTCACTCTGCGAGGGAATTTTTACTTTGCAATGGACATTTTACTTTAGCTCAGTGAATAAGGTGAAGCTCTTCTTACTTCCATCATCCAGTCATGTGCAAGGTAAAATACTTTTTTTTTCTTTGCAAGTAATTGGGTATTTCTTGTAAATTTAATTTTCACCACATTTACCAAGCTAAGGGAAAATTCCCTCTCAAACTGAATAGCCTATTTGCCTTTAGTAAATCAACTCCAAAGTACATTTCAAGAAAAAGATACCAATAACATGTGCAATATCCTTTGTGCTAAGTGATCTGAAGTTGAAGATAAGATGATGTGCATTGAGCGAATGTTTCAAAATATATTTTAGATTTCAAACATATTTTTTTGTTTTGGACCGAGTATGGAATGTTTAGAACCCATAGCAAGTCTATTTCTTGGCTATCTATTTCCCCCTGAGGAGATTTATTTTCACTTTCCTTCTAAAGATCTCCCAACAGTAAGGAAACTTATCTTTTAAAAAATTAACTCTGTAATGAGTGTCCTTTTTTTAAGATGTACTCTATGTGCCTGCCCTAGTGACAACTCAAATTTCAAATTTAAATTAAAAAATGTGTCACCCTTCGCCACAAAACTAGTAGTTCTTTCACATAAAGTACATCATTGACCTTTTTTGGGTAATTCCAGAAGTGAGAGCGTGACACCCCCATGATGGCCTCAGCAGGGGCAGAGATAGGAAAAATAATACAAAAAAGAAAAAAAAAATGTATATTATAATCCTAAGTGACTCTGAGCTCTATTCACAGAACCAGATCCCATGTGGTATGTAGGTGTCCAGACACATTTTCCCTAAATATCGCTTGCGATGCTGCAACTGTCAATTCACTATACCGTTTTGCGGTATTTACCTCAAAACGCTCAAAACTGTCAGTAAATACAGCATGAAAAGAGTAAATTCACAGAAGGAAATAAATAATTACGTCCATGTCGTAATTAAGTAGTAGTCCAGACATACGCTATGTAAAGAATGTAAAATTATAATAGCCAATTTAGAGTAGTCTCTGCCTTTTTTGCAGTTCTCCCAACAGTAATGCATAGACACCTAAATATTGAATTATGTAAATCATTGGGTTAATTTCGTTTAAGTATAACTAAAGGAAAACTTTTTTCTTAATTTTGGATAGAGTGGAGGTTGATTAGAACACCTCCCAGGTTTGTATTGTTGTCTATCTGTTAGGGAGATTCACATTCTCTCTGTTTGTCCTGTTTACCATAATCATTGAACGTAAAAGAAAATCCCAAATTTTGGGTTGTCCACAGAAAAGCAATAAAGGGGAAATCTTCCAATGGGACAAAGATGGCAAAAAAAAAAAAAAAATGAAAGGGGTTATAAGGGCTTACTGTATCCAAAATGAAAAAAAAAAAAAAAGTTTTGCCAATTGTTCTACTTTAACCTCCCTGGTGGTCTGATTATGTCAGAATTTTTGATCTCAAAGCGGTACATTGTTTTGCATGGAAATCTGTTGTTTTATATTTTTTAGTGAAAGAACAGAAGATGTTGCCATTCCATAATTGCTGTATTTTTGATTCCTTTTCGAGTGTATATCACTAAATTCCAAATGTAGCCAGTTGATGATTTGCATAGCATTTAGAATTTTACGCCAAATCGTGCCCTTTTTTATGCAATGTATTGCACCCAGCTGAGCCTTCCCTTGTAGGCCATTAGACTTTCATCTATGCTGATGTCTCTTTCTGGCACATAGCTCCCTTGGAAATTCTGTAGAATCATTTGATATACTTCTCAAATTTTCTTTCATTTTGGTGCAGGATGAGTAGTTTTATCAAATTCTTCATTGTTTTCCAAAAGTGGAGATATTTCATTAGGAGGGAAAATCTGTACTCTGACATGACCGCACCAAAGAATGGAGGGGCAAGTAATGTATTGGTTGTCCAATACCACTTCTGCAGGGATTTCCCCCACCACTCCCTGAATAATTATAAGGCCCAGAAATTTCCAAATGTCATCTTTGGTCACTGGTTCCCAATTTCTACATCCTGCAAACCTCTGATGCTTAGCCAATTGTTGCTCTTTGTACCGGTTTGTAACTATTTTTTCAATATCCGCATTGGTCAGAAATAATTGTAGGTATGCAAGGGGGTTGTCATGGTCAATGGCAACTTTCACACCAGGTGCTCCAGTTAATCGGAATCTTGGGGGCGCTGCCTGATCTGTACCGCGGTCAATAGAGCACCAAGTTCTCATATTGCTGAGCATGTCGCAGAATCGTCGATGTCGTCACTTTCAGTACCTGATGACGAATTTTCCCACGAATCACTATCGCTCAGTTCTTCAAACAATTCAGATTCACTGTCGCTGTTTTCCAGTTCGTCCAAAAGTGCTTTTGAGCTAAAAGAACGCTTTATGGATGCCATGGACGTTCACAATTTTTCAGGCACAAAGAACCACAAAAGTACAGGCAGGGAACTGGAAAAGACACTAGGTGAAAAGCTGTGGTGAAATGGCTTGACATAAAGTTGTAATCCTAACAGATTACACTGTATCATATCATTTGTGTTATTTATTTTTTTAATTTCCCCTCGGTTCCACCCCCCCTGCGTTGCGGCGCTCGCAGGGAAGGGAACCGGAAGACAGGTGCCGACATAAGGCGGAGCTCACAGCGGGAGGACAGCGGCGGATCGTAGCAGAAGGTAAGTGTGATTGCGGGGTAATTTCGAGTGTGGCTCAGGGTTTCCACTTTTGGCACTGTATATTAACCCCAAGTCACACTCGGGAATACCGCCAGGGAGGTTAATGCAATTTTCAAGTTGCTCCAGAGCTTAGTAAATGAGGTGAAGCTCCACGTTACAAAGAATACCAAATTACATGCAAGGTGAATAAAACAAAAGCATTTTTGCTTGCACATGATTGGATGATGGAAGTCAGCAGAGCTCCCCCTCATTACACTAAGCTCTAGAATAACTGAAAATCAACATTTAGTAAATACACCCATTACATGTGATGAAATAAATCTATTTTCTACAGTAATTTTGCCAGATTTTTAGAGAATTTTTTTGTGAATATACAAGCATATCCATCATTTGCTGCTGCAAAAAAAAACAAAAAACCTCCCAATCACTCCAAACATAATACAATGCCCATGTATATCACCATGGTCTATATGCCTTGTTAGAACATATGTCACATATAATGGGGATACTTTACTTATTCACAATTATTTTTAGAGCTATCTTTGGCTCAAATAATCGCAAGACAGAATAGGATTATGAATAGACAAGTATTGTTACAAAGGTGTGGAATGTGAGCTGTTAGGAGAGGGGTGTCATCAATTTGAAGGTTTGACAGATGGATACCAGAGTGACACTTGCAAGAACATCAGAGAATGACAATGGCTATTCTCTAACAAGAAAAAACAAACCTGTCCAAAGACATAGCAATGATTTAGCCAAATATTACAACAAAAATGACTTTAAAGCAGGGTTTCTCAACCAGGGTTCCTATAAAGTTTGCCAGGGGAAAATAGTAAAGAAATAACACACATATTAAAATACCCTTCTCCCACCAATAAAAGAGACAACTTCTTCTTTTTTATTGGTGGAAGAAGGGTATTTATTTACTATATGTGTGCAATTTTTTATACTATTTTCAGTCTTGAACTTTTTTCAAGATATTTTGTATTTACTTAATTGATACAGCACGTGTGTCCTGTGAAAGCAGCTTCACTTTGACTGATATTCTAGTCACCTGACTTAGTTAGTTGGCATATTTCTACGGTTTAAACCGTTTAACTTATTTTTTAGCAGTAATAACAGGGGTTCTAATTCTTCTTCACTGTATCCATCCCACTTGGTATCATAATGAGATAAAATACAACATGTTTTCATAAGATAAATATCGAATGCGGTATTTTAGTAGCGTTTTTTTTTTGTGAATTATAAAACATTTTTTGAAAAACGCTATCAGCTATTTTACCACTAATTTTAAGGAGGAAAATACCGCTAGATGAATGGAGCCCTATGTAACCAAAAAAAGTGAATGTATAAAAGAGAATTTAGAGGATTGTATTAAAAAAATAAATAAATTCAGAACTATTTATCCTGCTAAACTAATATGTTTGTTCTGTGCAAATGTTGGCAGAATTCAATGTTACTAGACTAATTTTCTCCAAGTCACATGTTATTCATTAATAAGTATAGCATTATTTTGCATGAATAATAGCTAAAATAAAATTATAATTAGAAATAAAAGAATTCCTTATTCTCTGTGAAACTTTTGTTACAAGCATACTCTGTAATGCTACTTTTGTAAAATAAAGCTGTTTTTATATAATAAATATAAAACATAATTTAAGGCCTAAACCTAAAAAAATAAGATCCAAAATCATTATACATTTCCTTTAAGGGAATAAACATGTGTTTTTTGGGGGGTTTTGGGTCTACTATTTTGCCAGTACCAAGGAAGTCACAAGGTCTACTATGTTATTATCTACAGAACAGTAGTTATTGCCGACAACTGGAAACAGGAATCTTTCTGTGCAGGGTTATGGGGATTCCTCACTCCTGCTCCAAGTATAAGAGAGTATGCAGAAAAGGGGTTAGGTCAATGTTAGGGCTTACTTTAAGAGTACTATGGGTTAGTGTTAGGATTGGGGACGAGGGAGTTTGGTTTAGGTTTTACAGTTAAAGTTACGTTTTTAGGATGTTAAGTCTTTAGGTTAAGGATACTTTACTTATTCACAATTATTTTTAGAGCTATCTTTGGCTCAAATATTCGCAAGACAGAATAGGATTATGAATAGACAATTATTGATTCAAAGGTGTGGTATGTGAGCTGTTAGGAGAGGGGTGTCATCAATTTGAAGGTTTGACAGATGGATACCAGAGTGACACTTGCAAGAACATCAGAGAATGACAATGGCTATTCTCTAACAAGAAAAAACAAACCTGTCCAAAGACATAGCAATGATTTAGCCAAATATTACAACAAAAATGACTTTAAAGCAGGGTTTCTCAACCAGGGTTCCTATAAAGTTTGCCAGGGGAAAATAGTAAAGAAATAACACACATATTAAAATACCCTTCTCCCACCAATAAAAGAGACAACTTCTTCTTTTTTATTGGTGGAAGAAGGGTATTTATTTACTATATGTGTGCAATTTTTTATACTATTTTCAGTCTTGAACTTTTTTCAAGATATTTTGTATTTACTTAATTGATACAGCACGTGTGTCCTGTGAAAGCAGCTTCACTTTGACTGATATTCTAGTCACCTGACTTAGTTAGTTGGCATATTTCTACGGTTTAAACCGTTTAACTTATTTTTTAGCAGTAATAACAGGGGTTCTAATTCTTCTTCACTGTATCCATCCCACTTGGTATCATAATGAGATAAAATACAACATGTTTTCATAAGATAAATATCGAATGCGGTATTTTAGTAGCGTTTTTTTTTTGTGAATTATAAAACATTTTTTGAAAAACGCTATCAGCTATTTTACCACTAATTTTAAGGAGGAAAATACCGCTAGATGAATGGAGCCCTATGTAACCAAAAAAAGTGAATGTATAAAAGAGAATTTAGAGGATTGTATTAAAAAAATAAATAAATTCAGAACTATTTATCCTGCTAAACTAATATGTTTGTTCTGTGCAAATGTTGGCAGAATTCAATGTTACTAGACTAATTTTCTCCAAGTCACATGTTATTCATTAATAAGTATAGCATTATTTTGCATGAATAATAGCTAAAATAAAATTATAATTAGAAATAAAAGAATTCCTTATTCTCTGTGAAACTTTTGTTACAAGCATACTCTGTAATGCTACTTTTGTAAAATAAAGCTGTTTTTATATAATAAATATAAAACATAATTTAAGGCCTAAACCTAAAAAAATAAGATCCAAAATCATTATACATTTCCTTTAAGGGAATAAACATGTGTTTTTTGGGGGGTTTTGGGTCTCCTATTTTGCCAGTACCAAGGAAGTCACAAGGTCTACTATGTTATTATCTACAGAACAGTAGTTATTGCCGACAACTAGAAACAGGAATCTTTCTGTGCAGGGTTATGGGGATTCCTCACTCCTGCTCCAAGTATAAGAGAGTATGCAGAAAAGGGGTTAGGTCAATGTTAGGGCTTACTTTAAGAGTACTATGGGTTAGTGTTAGGATTGGGGACGAGGGAGTTTGGTTTAGGTTTTACAGTTAAAGTTACGTTTTTAGGATGTTAAGTCTTTAGGTTAAGGATACTTTACTTATTCACAATTATTTTTAGAGCTATCTTTGGCTCAAATATTCACAAGACAGAATAGGATTATGAATAGACAATTATTGATTCAAAGGTGTGGTATGTGAGCTGTTAGGAGAGGGGTGTCATCAATTTGAAGGTTTGACAGATGGATACCAGAGTGACACTTTCAAGAACATCAGAGAATGACAATGGCTATTCTGCTAACAAGAAAAAACAAACCTGTCCAAAGACATAGCAATGATTTAGCCAAATATCACAGCAAAAACTATTTTAAAGCAGGGTTTCTCAACCAGGGTTCCTCCAGAGGTTGCCAGGGGAAAATAGTATCATAAATTATAACAAAAAATGTGAAACAGCGCTTATAATATGAGTAAAAAGCTGCTAGTAAAAAAAGTGCAAAATATACATACACAAAACATCAAATATAAAAAACATTTGCAGTGTTCAAATATAATAAAGTGCAAACATATTAAAGTGCATAAAATGTATGAAGTGTCCCATTGAAGGGTTATGAAATACAATAAAACGATTGGAAACGATTGGAAAAAATTCAAAGAGAGATTCATTCAAGTGTTCATTGAAAATATCCCAGTGCAATGGAAAATTGTAAAAGATCACACGTGCAGCTGTATCCTTTATGTGAATTTCAAACTCACCAGAGCCAATTGCTGTCTATGTTATAGGACAGCAATATACATACACAAAACATCAAATATAAAAAACATTTGCAGTGTTCAAATATAATAAAGTGCAAACATATTAAAGTGCATAAAATGTATGAAGTGTCCCATTGAAGGGTTATGAAATACAATAAAACGATTGGAAACGATTGGAAAAAACGATTGGAAAAAATTCAAAGAGAGATTCATTCAAGTGTTCATTGAAAATATCCCAGTGCAATGGAAAATTGTAAAAGATCACACGTGCAGCTGTATCCTTTATGTGAATTTCAAACTCACCAGAGCCAATTGCTGTCTATGTTATAGGACAGCAATAGGGTATGTGCCAATAAACATCATGATCTATGGAAGCCTGGGTTAGCAATGATATCCAGCTACAAGAACATCCTCCAGCAGAGTTGACAGCTCAGCACATCACATGAGAGAGTTCAAATAAAAAGAAGAGGCTCATGCTCATGGTGTAGTACAAAAATAAAAGTTGCAATTTTAATAAAACAATTCTGTAACACTGACAAGCCAGTACAGTATATATATAATAAAAAACAAAATTGGTATAAAAGACTCACATCAAGAGCCACCACTTCAAACATGGAGTGATGGCTGAACCTCAAGCACTGAGGTAATAGCTCTACGGCCGTTTCACGTTCATAGCGTCATCAGGAGTATCAAAAATTACACACATATATAAATATATAAATACCCTTCTCCCACCAATAAAAAAGGCAATGTTGTATTTTTTATTGGTGGATGAAGGGTATTCATATACCGTATGTGTGTAATTCTTTATAATATTTTCATTCAGTATTTGACATTTCTTTCAAGATATTTTGTATTCATTTATTTTAGTTTTTTTTTAAACACCACGTGTGTCCTGTGAAAGCAGCTTCCCTCTGACTAATCACGTTTTTTATCTTTCGCTTTAATATACATTATCTGCAGGGACCATATAGGCTTAGTGAGTTGGTATATTTATACGGTTTAAACCATTTTACTTCTTCATTAGCAATAAAAAATAAAGGGGTTCTAATTCTTTTTCACTGTATCCATACCACTTGGTATCATAATGAGATAAAATACTTGATGGTTTCATAGGATAAATACCGATATTTTGATAAAATACTTTTTTAGTAGTGTTTTTTTTTTGTGAATTATAAAAATGTTTTTGAAAATCGCTATAAGCTATTTTACGACTAATTTTAAGGAGGAAAATACTGCTTCCTTAACGAAGCCCTATGTAACCAAAAAAAATGAATGTATAAAAGGGAATTTATAGGGTTGTATTTAAAAAACGAATTCAGAGCTATTTATCCTGCTAAACTAGTATGTTTGTTTTGTGCGAATGTTGACAAAATTGAATGTTACTAGGCTAATTTTCTCCAAGTCACCTTATTCATTCATAAGTATAGCATGATTTTTCATAAATAATAGCTAAAATAGAATTAGAATAAGAAATAAAATAATTCCATATTCTCTGTGAAACGCTTGTTACAAACATACTCTGTAATGCTAATTTGTAAAATAAGGTTTTTTTTTTGTGTAAAAAAAGTAGATATAAAACATAATTTAAAACCAAAACCTAAAAAATAAATAATAAAAAAAATAGGATCCAAAAATCTTTTATTTGAGATATACGGGGGTGACAATAGATAATCTTAAATTTAATTTTTTTTATTTGTATATTGTTAAAATCAAACATATTGCAATTCAACCCGTCATTTTCATGATCAGATGGTATATTTACATAAGCAGTAATAATGTGGCATAAAATTCCTGACATATTTTGCAGCTTCGGGCTTCTTCAGGTTGTGAAAACTAGTGATGGACAAACGTCGGTCGGGGCGGTTCGCGAACGTAAGCCGCAAATTTTCTCAAATGTTCGCGAACCGCAAGTCTGCGGCGGGCCCCATTGATTTTAATGGGAGGCGAACTTTAAACACCTTTAGGTCATATTTGCAGCTACAAAAGACTTACTAGCTGTGCACAAATAGTCCCACCACATGGACAATGTCATAACTGAAGTATTGAATTTGAAAAGTTGCCCTAAAAATGTTTTTTTTTTTTTTCCTAAATCAGCCAGAACTGACCGCAGCAAGTAAATACATGTCAAATACATATAGGGTTCATTCACACATCTGTAAAATGGGTCCGCATCCATTCCACAATTTGGCGGAACCTTTACAGACCCATTGATTTCCAAATCCAGTCTGAAAAATTAGGCATTCACAGGATAAAGAAGTGAGTGTCGGCCAGTACAGGCCCCAAAAATTAGCCCACATGGGTTTACCTGACAGCTAAGAACATTGTATTCTGTGGCTGAAGGTACATTAGGCATTCACAGGATAAATAAGTAAGTGTCGGCAATAAAAGGCACTAAAAATTAGCCTGCATGGGTTTACCTGACAGCTAAGAATGTAGTATTTGGTGGCTGGAGGTACATTAGGCATTCACAGGATACAGAAGTAAGTGTCGGCCAGTATAGGCCCCAAAAATTAGCCCACATGGGTTTACCTGACAGCTAAGAATGTAGTATTTGGTGGCTGGAGGTACATTAGGCATTTACAGGATACAGAAGTAAGTGTCGGCCAGTATAGGCCCCAAAAATTAGCCCACATGGGTTTACCTGACAGCTAACAATGTAGTATTTGGTGGCTAGAGGTACATTAGGCATTTACAGGATACAGAAGTAAGTGTCGGCCAGTATAGGCCCCAAAAATTAGCCCACATGGGTTTACCTGACAGCTAAGAATGTAATATTTGGTGGCTGGAGGTATATTAGGCATTCACAGGATACAGAAGTAAGTGTCGGCCAGTATAGGCACCAAAAATTAGCCCACATGGGTTTACTTGACAGCTAAGAACATTGCATTCTGTGGCTGAAGGTACATTAGGCATTCACAGGATACAGAAGTAAGTGTCGGCCAATATAGGCCCCAAAAATTAGCCCACATGGGTTTACCTGACAGCTAAGAATGTAGTATTTGGTGGCTGGAGGTACATTAGGCATTCACAGGATACAGAAGTAAGTGTCAGCCAGTATAGGCCCCAAAAATGAGCCCACATGGGTTTACCTGACAGCTAAGAATGTAGTATTTGGTGGCTGGAGGTACATTAGGCATTCACAGGATACAGAAGTGTCGGCCAGTATAGGCCCCAAAAATTAGCCCACATGGGTTTACCTGACAGCTAAGAATGTAGTATTTGGTGGCTGGAGGTACATTAGGCATTCACAGGATACAGAAGTAAGCATCGGTCAGTATAGGCCCCAAAGATTAGCCCACATGGGTTTACCTGACAGCTAAGAATGTTGTATTCTGTGGCTGAAGGTACATTAGGCATTCACAGGATAAATAAGTAAGTGTCGGCCATAAAAGGCCCCAAAAATTAGCCCACATGGGTTTACCTGAAAGCTAAGAATGTAGTATTCTGTGGCTGAAGGTTCATTAGGCATTGACAGAAAAAATAATTGTCGGCCATGAAAGGCCCCAAAAATTAGGCATTCAATGGACATGAAATGCCTTTTATGCCGCTGTATTTAGCGAAGACAAGGACCAGGAATTGTTGTGGGTGGATGGCGGTCTGGCAGATATTTGTGGCCTGTCAAGAGGAATTTCAATGAAACATGGTCTACTGGTCACATGTGTTGAATTCCTCAGAGATCAAAGCCTCATTCATTTTTATAAATGTGAGGTAGTCTACACTGTCATGAGCTAGGCGAGTGTGCTTATCGGTCACGATCCCCCCTGCTGCGCTGAATGTCCTTTCAGACAGGACACTGGATGGGGGGCAAGCCAACAGTTCCATTGCAAATTGTGCAAGCTCTGGCCAGAGGTCAAGCCTGCCCACCCAGTAGTCCAGGGGTTCATCACTCCTCAGAGCGTCCACCCGATGTAGTCGGACACCTGTCGGTCTAGGCGTTCCCTGATGCTGGATCCGGAGTACAGCTGTCGATGGTTCGGCTGAAAGAAGGATCTCATATCTGAAGTGACCAAGACATCGTCATAACCGCCCTCTTCTTGCAGGCATTGTTGGATTGCTACCCGCAACTGTCTCTCTGTGACTGGAAATTCCTCTGCCAGCGTATGCAAAAGCAGAATGCAACATTTCTCGCAGCAAGGCCTGGAAGTGCTGCATTCTGACCGCCCTCTGCGATGTCCGCCGGTCACTCGCGATCTCCCCGTGGAGAGGGAGAAAGGCAGGCGGCTGATGTTATCAGCCGCCTGTCATTCTCCCTGATGTAACAGCAGAGATCATACAATCCTGCTTTGTAGGATCGTATGTCTCTGTGCTTACATCAAAAGCCACACCCCTTTACAGTTAGAAACACGCCCCTAGGGACACACTTAACCCCTTGATCACTAATAAAATGAACCCCTTCCCTGCCAGTGTCATTTTTACAGTAACAGTGCATATGTATAGCACTGATTACTGTAGTAATGTCACTGGTACCCCCAAAAGTGTCAAAAATGTCAGTCAAGGGTCCGATCTGTCCGCCGCAATGTCGCAGTCCCGCAAAAAAAATCGCAGATCGCCGCCATTACTCATTAAAAAAAAATCTCCAAAAATGACAAAAATATTTCCCTTAGTTAGTAAACGCAATAACTTTTGCGCAAACCAATCAAAATACGCTTATTGCAATTTGTTTTACCAAACGTATGTAGCAGAAAACAAATTGGCCTAAAATGTTAAAAAAATTTTGATTTTTACATTTTTTTTGGGGGAATTTCATATAAAAAAATGTGAAAAATATTGTTATTTTTTCAAAATTGTCTCTCTTTTTTTGTTTATAGCGCAAAAAGTAAAAATCGCACAGGTGATCAAATACCACCAAAAGAAAGCTCTGTTTGTGGGGAAAAAAGGACGTCAATTTCATTTGGGTACAGCATCGCACAGCTGTGCAATTGTCCGTTAAAATCACGCAGTGCCGAATCGCAAAATAGGGCCTGGTCAGGAAGGGGGTAAAATCTTCTGGGGCTTAAGTGGTTAAGGTGTAATTTTTTAACATAATTTTTTGGAATATGAGGAAATTTAAAAAAAAACAAAATTGTAAAAACAATGTAATAAAAAAAATCCAAAAATTATTAATAATTATTATTTAATTGCTTACATACTGTCACCAGTGCAGTACAGTATCATCATATAACTGATATGGCGGTGATCAGGGACACTGACTGGTGACAGTATAAAAAAAAATAATAATAATCTATTATTTTTTTAATACATTTGTTTTTACAATTTTGTTTTTAACACACTGTGGCCAGAGCAATATAATGTTACCATAGTAACATTGTACTACTCTGAGGAATTGATCAGGATTTTCTTTTCTCTTTTACACATTATGATTGCTTATAGCAGGGAATTACAGCTGCTAGCAATGATCATTGTTTTCTCCCGACTGGGACAGCCCCCATGGTTGCAGAAAAGAATATTGCATAATCTATGGCCTGCTTTGCTCTCATTCTGGCCGGCTCTGGCACTGTCCTCATTTCCCTCTGATGCTTCAGGCTCTGGGTGGTCCTTCAGTGACATCACTTACAATGCAGGGTTATCAACCTTGCCAAAGTGCAACCACGGCCAAGAGCATCTGAGAGAGCAGGCTTAGCAGGATCAATCATGGTGCTGGTGGGGAATAAAAAGCAGTACACCTTATTCCTCTACCTTTTGGTGAAGACAAAGGAGGGAGGGCCCACTGCAAGGGTAGTTATTTCTCGTGTCCAGATTTGGGTTTTAAATGTTAAGGGTTCAGACAGGGAGAGTGTGTTGTGTGTTCAACTTTTATCTCTTTCCAGTATTTAATACATAAGGCTCATTGATTTTGACTTTTAATTCATGATTTATATATTCTTTGAATAAATGGGAAGCACTGACTGACAAGCTGGCTGAAGCTGCTGTAAATTTTACACATTATCCATTCGTTTTAAATACGACAAGGCATCCACTCAGCGAAAACGAAATCAATACAGTGCAAACCTCTCGTTCATTGTCCCATCATCGACCGTCAGCTCAAGTTAATAACTTGATACCGTAAACTGGCAACATTCAATTTGTTCAAGTTACACCCACAATGCAATAAAAGAATTGATTAGTGCTCACATAGTAGTTTTAATTAGTTGCTGTGTAATTAACATTTTAAATGAGTTTCTCTATAGGAGAGCCAAGTTCACCCTTGGCTTTGATTTTTCCAATACTAATAGACAACATTGGGGAGTTAGTGTATACATTAATAATGACACGGTAAGAGGTTAATTGATTGGTGCTGGGTATTATGCTATTAAAGGGAAATACACTTTCTTCTAAACCACATGAATATGATTGTACCTGATGCTTCATTAAGTACCCAGCATCACAGCTTGGTTCAATTCATATTTTAATTATATAGGGATAGATGTGTCGAACTGAAGTCCCCATTGTATAAATGAAGAATGTAATCAAAGTGCATCTAGAATCGACCCTTGATAAAATGTAAAAGCATCCTCTTTTCCATGCAGAGAAAGTAGGATCTCATTTAAGACATGGATAATATGCTGAATCCGTAAACATAAAAAGGTCACTAGATTAAAAGAATAAAAAGGGGAAAATGTGAGTTACTAATAATGCGAAGCAAGGCTACGAAAATGTACATTAAACATGAATAAAGTTTAAACTTCAACATAATAATTTTTTCTTGCTTTTTGTTATTTGGTATCTATTGGTTATCTATCATGCTCCTAGTTACGCATGAAAAGCCTCATTTATTGATTTTTTTTTACTTGAAAGTGAAAGAATTGTAAACACTGCTGATGGAAACAAATCAAATTATCCTGTTTATTCTCCCATCATCATTTCCAGTGCATGTTCTTATTTAATATGCTTTAATTAATAGGGCCTCAGATGTTTTAATTCTCATTTGTTCTCTAAATCCTTTTCTAATGCATTAAAACATTCTTAGTTACCATGTCTTGTATGAGTATTCACCTTGCTTGGACTTTTCCACATTATGCAGTATTATAGCCTGCAACTGCAATAAATGTACCCACAAATAATTCTTTGGGACAAATATAAATGTCTCAAACATCAGTGGTTTCCACACCCCTTAATGAATAATTTTCACAAGTATTTAATATTTGATTTACTATGGTCAGGATATCAAAATTGGCATCAGGTTCTCCCCAATCTTGTCTATTTCTTATCTTTCCAAAAATCCCCATGCAGATGTGCATTTGTGTCTGGTCTCCGTAATCTCGTTGGTGAGAGAGTGTGAGGTTGGGCGCAAAGGAGCTCCCTCTGATCCAGTGGAAGCAGCCAGGGAGATGGTTGTGGTTCAAATTAACCTTTCCAAAAAAATTCCAGTTTTCCCAACCAGACAAACCAGAATGTAAATTGACATTTAAACCAAAATAATAAAGAAAGGTGACCAGCGCTACGGACTATGATATATGGTGGGAGTGTGAAAAAAGAAAGGTGTAAGCAGCCCCAATCAACCCTTAAGTGTAAGGGTGAAAGTGAAGAAATGAGATGTGACGATTGGTGTTGGCGCTACCTTAAGATAAACAAATGATATATAATGCCACGGAATGGTGTGGATAAAAATAATAAAGTTGAGTGACCCACAAAGTGTCACCAAAAAAATTGTGAGTGAAAACTCCTTAATAAAAACCATAAACAAGGTGTTTATTCAAATGTATCCAAAAAAACAAATCAACAAACAATGTGGTGATATGTGTAAAACACAAATAATTTAATGAAATGGTGATAAACGTGAAATAGAGATGTCCCACTATCACAAGTGTAATATCAGGTTGCCAATACCTGATATATGTGCCACGTATAATGTGATTGAGTGGTAAATAAATATAAAGCAAAGTCCAAAAAATGGCCACTAGGTGGCGTTTTCAGTAATACGACCTGTGCAGTAATATGCAGGGGGGTCTCTTCTCCGTTGCGGGGGAGCAGCTATGAGCCGGTGGCGGATGCCCTAGGTGCTCACATAAAAAGAAGAAGGCCCCATGGTGAATGTACAATCCATATAATGATAAAAAAGGCATAGTAAGCTCACTCGTTACGGTGATCAGGATCAGAAGTAAAAGCGGTGCGCGCCGGGATGCTTCCGCGTTCCACGGTCGACAACCGGAAGTGACGTTAGACATACGAGACTACGCCCTACGCATTTCGTCAGAGGGAGGTCAACTGGAGCGGCGTCAACTAGGCGTACTCCCGGACTATTTATGGCCGCCCGTATCCAAGCAACGGAGGGGGCAGAACATCGCCGCCATCTTATCTCTCCCTCTCCGGAAGCCATATTGCTCCTCCACATGCTTAATTTTTGGATGTGCAGGGGAACGGCCATATCTACATCATATCCGATCAATTGGTTGTAACCGAGTGTACTACGATCCTTTACAATTTTAAAACCATGTGTTTATTAATATCGTTTAAAAAAATTCAAAAACTCAGCCTCGATGTAGAACATAAAAATTGCTGATTTAAAAAAAAAGAGAAAAGAAGCAAACATGTAGATTAAAACCATAGTCCCGGATGCAGGGTAAAAGTAAAGCCAGATCCGGAACCCTATGTGTATCAAAGATATAAATGTTGGAACCAAAAATAATGAGGAAAAAATAAAATAACAACATTTTTTAAAATCCAAAAACCAGATTGGGTAGAAGTCCATATATAAAATCCACATTTATGTTGAAGGGGGGATTTAGACATGAGACAAAACATGACAGAGTGGATGCTCTACGTACACACATTGGGGAGGGAATACGCCAATGTGGACGAAGGCAATATGACATTGTATACAAGGTTGTGCATATGTGGACAGTGAGTGTGTCCGTAAGGTGCCAAGTGAGGATATGAAAAGGACAAGGAAGTGAAACAAGAATAGATATGAATTGTGTCAATATTAAAATAAAGAGGATGCTGGATGAGAAAGCTAAAAATGCAAAAGGTAAAAATTAATTACCTTCATCACATTTTTAGGTAATTAATTTTTACCTTTTGCATTTTTAGCCTTCTCATCCAGCATCCTCTTTATTTTAATATTGACACAATTCATATCTATTCTTTTTTTTTTAAATCAAATCAGCAATTTTTATGTTCTACATCGAGGCTGAGTTTTTTAATTTTTTTAAACGATATTAATAAACACATGGTTTTAAAATTGTAAAGGATCGTAGTACACTCGGTTACAACCAATTGATCGGATATGATGACGATATGGCCGTTCCCCTGCACATCCAAAAATGAAGCCAGTGGAGGAGCAATATGGCTTCCGGAGAGGGAGTGATAAGATGGCGGCGATGTTCTGCCCCCTCCGTTGCTTGGATACGGGCGGCCATAAATAGTCCGGGAGTACGCCTAGTTGACGTCCCTCTGACGAAACGCGTAGGGCGGAGTCTCGTACGTCTAACGTCACTTCCGGTTGTCAGCCGTGGAACGCGGAAGCATCCCGGCGCGCACCGCTTTTACTTCTGATCCTGATCACCGTAACGAGTGAGTTTACTACGCCTTTTTTATCATTATATGGATTGTACATTCACCATGGGGCCTTCTTCTTTTTATGTGAGCACCTAGGGCATCCGCCACCGGCTCATAGCTGCTCCCCCGCAACAGAGAAGAGACCCCCCTGCATATTACTGCACAGGTCGTATTACTGAAAACGCCACCTAGTGGCCATTTTTTGGACTTTGCTTTATATTTATTTACCACTCAATCACATTATACGTGGCACATATATCAGGTATTGGCAACCTGATATTACACTTGTGATAGTGGGACATCTCTATTTCACGTTTATCACCATTTCATTATATTATTTGTGTTTTACATATATCACCACATTGTTTGTTGATTTGTTTTTTGGATACATTTGAATAAACACCTTGTTTATGGTTTTTATTAAGGAGTTTTCACTCACAATTTTTTTGGTGACACTTTGTGGGTCACTCAACTTTATTATTTTCATCCACGCCATTCCGTGGCATTATATATCATTTGTTTATCTTAAGGTAGCGCCAATATCAATCGTCACATCTCATTTCTTGACATTTAAACCAGGCTACAAAAGTGTGTTTTACAGAGAAGTAAATAAAGCACAAGTGTGCAGAATAGTTTTGGATGTTCCTGTCAGCTCCGTCTGATGAGATAAGGCCAAAAACAGCATTTCTTTCTTTAAAATTCTACCAGGGATACTAGGTTACAAATAAAACAATTAAAAAGTAGATAACAAGTGCTCAGGGTAATCTTGTGCTACTCAAATGATCAAAAGGAGTATGAGTCCATGATGGTATAGAAAGTTCATAGAGAGTCTTTAGATATATCAGGGTGATCACTGATGGTGGATAAAGTATGGAACACTTAGGAAGCTTTTAAGGCAGCTTTTCTCAGGAGTGAAGGGCAAATCCGGAAATGGATGTAGAGGAAACAGAAAAGCACCTCTAAGTATATTACCTTATTAGACAGCGAAACAGCAATGACAATTGGCAACTCACGAGATAAAATTAGAAAAAAGGCCCATCAATAAGATAAAAGGATCTCCCAAAGGTGAAGAGTTCAGCCACACTGATCCAGGTGTGCAGAGCCCGCGGTTAGGACAGGAAGAGATGCCAGCAGCCTCGTAGTCCTTCCGGGTTTCTGTGTTGAGCCGCAGGATGGAAAACAGAGTGGAAAGAGTGTGTGACGTCACCGGGGATTCTAGGGCATGACGCGTTTCTGAGCATGCGCAAAGCTCGTACTGAGCATGCACTCTCCTTTATCAAATGTACCATAGGGAGAAGAGAGCCGCATATAAATACTTGGGCGGTGATTGATCAAAGGGCAGGGAGAAAACCATACAGCTGATGGTATATAGGCAGTGTGAATACAGATAAAAGGGGGGATTAAAACCAATATATGGAGACACTATGGTGCTAAAACAATGTCTAAAAATTATTGTTCTGAAACAATACGTGACATAATAATAAATATTAAGACTGCACATAATAAAGAACTAGAAAGCAAAAGAAATAAAAGTAGAAATAAAAAAAATATAATATTAAATAAAATAATAAAAATATTAAAAATAATAAACATAATAATAATAACAAAAATAATAAACATATACATAAAAAAATAGGGATGTGCCTATTATCACTAGTAGGAGATCACAATGGTCACCTAGAAAGCTACACAATGTGATATAAAAAAACATCTACATATACAGTATCTCACAAAGGCGAGTACACCCCTCACATTTTTGTAAATATTTTGTTATATCTTTTCATGTGACAACACATGAACTGCTTGTATAACAGTGTAAATTTGCTGTCCCCTCAAAATAACTCAACACACAGCCATTAATGTCTAAACTGCTGGCAACAAAAGTGAGTACACCCCTAAGGTAAAATGTCCAAATTGCACCCAAAGTGTAAATATTTTGTGTGGCCATCCTTATATTCCAGCACTGCCTTAACCATCTTAGGCATGGAGTTCACCAGAGCTTTACAAGTTGCCACTGGAGCCCTCTTCCACTCCTGCTGACGACATCACAGGGCTGGTGGATGTTAGAGACCTTGAGCTCCTCCGCCTTCTGTTTGAGAATGCCCCACAGATGCTCTGGGGACCTGCTTGGCCAGTCCATCACCTTTACCCTCAACTTCTTTAGCAAGGCAGTGGTCATCTTGGAGGTGTGTTTGGGGTCATTATCATGTTGGAATACTGCCCTGCGGCCCAGTCTCCGAAGAGAGGGGGTCATGCTCTGCTTCAGTATGTCACAGTACATGTTGGCATTCAATGAACTGTAGCTCCCCAATTCTGGCAGCACTCACGCAGCCCCAGACCATGACACTCCCACCACCATGCTTGACTGTAGACAAGACACACTTGTCTTTGTACTCCTCACCTGGTTGCCAGCACGCACGCTTTAAACCATCTGAACCAAATACGTTTATCTTGGTCTCATCAGACCACAGGACATGGTTCCAGTAATCTATGTCCTCAGTCTGCTTGATTACAGAAAACTGCTTTCGACTTTCTTGTGCATCTTCTTTAGAAGAGGCTTCCTTCTGGGACAACAGACATGCAGACCAATGTGATGCAGTGTGCGGCATATGGTCTGATCACTGACAGACTGACTCCCCACTCATTCAACCTCTGCAGCAATGCTGGCAGCACTCATACATCTATTTCCAAAAGACAACCTCTGGATATGACGCTGAGCATGTGCACTCAACTTCTTTGGTCGACCATGGCGAGGCATGTTCTGAGTAAAACCTGTCCTGTTAAATCACTGTATGGTCTTGGCCACCATGCTGCAGCTCAGTTTCAGGGTCTTGGCAATCTTCTTATAGCCTAGGCCAAAGAGCAACAATTATTCAGATCCTCAGAGAGTTCTTTGCCATGAGGTGCCATGTTGAACGTCCAGTGACCAGTATGAGAGAGTGAGAGCGATATTACGAAATTGAACACACCTGCTCCCCATTCACACCTGAGACCTTGTAATACTAACGAGTCACATGACACCGGGGAGAGAAAAATGGCTAATTGGGCCCAATTTGTACATTTTTACTTAGGGGTGCACTCACTATTGTTGTCAGTAGTTTAGACATTAATGGCTGTGTGTTTTATATATATATATATATATATATATATACATATATATATGTAGCACCCTACAGGTAGGTGCTAGGTAAAGATATAATGGGCCTTGTCTGCCTAACAGCAGGGCTGTGATATGTTAGGTAGGGTGACAGGGCTTACAGATGTGCCAGCTGAAGGGAGAAGTATCCCCACTGGCTCTTGCGAGAGGCTTCTCATAGGGCAGTGTCGGAAGCCCAATCAGGGGACACATCCCAGCTTGTAACTACCCCAGATGGCAGATTAGGCAGCAAAGGATTCTGGGAGTGGGTATAAGTTTGGGGGAAGTGCGTGACAGGGTGTCTTTGGAGGGAGCAGAGTCCCAGGAAGGAGAGGTTCTGGGATCCAGTGTCAGCTAGCTGTAAAAGGGGTACATAGGTTGAGGAACCTGAAGTTGTAAAGCGGGCACCGGCAGTCCGGGCCCTGAATTGTACAGAGAGTGTCAGTAATGCAACAGTTACACAGAGTTCTACAAGATACTACCTCAAGCTGTACCATGCAGGGGACTTCTAACAACAGTTAGTGACTTCTATAGCACAGCAGTGTCAGGAGTTCTCAGGCTTGGATCTACAGGACTATAAGTCGGGGATTCAACACTTCTTCGGTAATATAGAGTGTTCTCAGAGTCAGTGAGCGTTGGCTGGTGTCAAGGAAGCGCCAATGGGCATTTTCAGTGAAAAAGTCCCACATGTAATTAGTTCAAGCCTCAAGGAGTATCCCACTCATTCCATTCTCCCATCCCCTTTAAATTAAATAAAAACCACAAACAAAGATGCCGGAATTGTCGCTGCTTCAGCTATCACACCCAGGGCCACAGCTCACATGGGCTGGAGAGAGTACCGGTTCTAATGGCAGACCCACATCAGGCCACAGGCCTGGAAACCACGCTACATATATATACTGTATATATATGTGTGTGTGTGTAATTAATATACACCTGAGAAAATAATGAATAAGAATTAATATCGGGTAATTTTACCATGATAAGCAATGTAATGAAACCAGATTATAATATAGTGCTGATCTCTAATACTTAATTTAGGCCACGAGGCGCAAGAGTAGCCAAAGTATATACCCAAAATGTCTCGCATAGGCATAATCTGAAAAAAAACGTTATGACTCGGACAAATCTTTGGATATAGACTCCATAGCCCACACTTGGAGGCTGTTTTGGACCTCCAGGAAGTGTACGCTTTGTTGGTCGCACCCCCCCCCCCTCCTCAAGACAACAGTGTTTTCCCGAAGCGTTGTCTCAGGGACATAGAACATAGAGCAGCTTGCAGGGGCCAATGAGACGATAGACCACATAATCAGTGGAGCAGTTATAGAAGTTGTCTAAAGGATATGTTTTCCCTTTATGTGTAAAGCATTTTTGCCCATGCTTAACAAAATCGTACATTTACAGAGTGCTTTGAGACAAGTGTACATCCCTTTGAGGGGAAAGAGGCATAGTGGTTGTTTGTACCCTTGGAGCTCTTGAGCTTACTCAGTGCGATTCTATTTTTGAGGGTAGGGGCCCTCCTATAGGTGACCTTGGGTTTATCCAAAATTACAGAGTTTATGTGTGGATCTTGTTTAAGAATGTCCCAATGTTTACACAGAATTTTCTCAATGTTTCTGTACTGGCAATGGTACCTAGTGATGAAACAGACTGGTGGATCACATGGTACCTAGTGATGAAACAGACTGGTGGATCACATGGTAAAGAAGAGATTTTAGGTAGTTTTAGGTAGTTTTTCAGAAAAAAAGGTCATCTGGGCCTGATCTATAGGTTCATATGGGTACCCTTTTTCTAGGATTTTTTTCTTTAAATGTTTGCTCTGAGAGATGTAATCACAGCCTCTTGTTCAATTTTGTCTTAATCGACAAAATTGGCCCTTTGGGATATTTCTTACTCACTGTGGGTGGTGACAGCTGTCAAAATGTAAGTATGAATTACCCAGTGGGTTTTGTAAAATTTTGGGCAAAAATGATGCCATTTTCATGTGCAAGTTCTAGATTCAGAAAAGCCTAAGTATCTTTGTCCCAAACGGAGGTGAAAGAGAGGCCTAACTGGTTGTTATTACAATGACGAACAAATTGGTCTATCAAGTTGGAAGGTCCTTCCCAAATAATGATGATATCATAGATATAATGACCAAAAAATATCATGTGTCTAGCAAAGGGATTATTCTTCCAGATGAACAACATTTCGCCGTGCCATGGGTTTGTAGGTAGAAGTCCTTGTCAAATTGGAAGTTATTATGCGCTAGAAAAAAATGAGTCGCATCTAAAATAAAGGCTGCTTGGTCAGGATGGAAATGACATAAAGAAGTTTTTTCACCAATTCATGCACTAACCAGATACACACTTCAAAGCTGGCTAGTAGATAGTCTTTTCTAATGCCAGGTTGTTGCAGCTCCCCTTGATTCCACTGGGTGGCGGACAAAGGATCTGTACAAAAAGTCAAAAGGAGACACAAGCGCACGGCCAATCTTGCATAATATAGTTTTTATTAAAGACATAAAACTAAACTTTTATAATTGATGCAATCACATGATCCTAGATGGTACAGTGCATGTACAATAGCTGGTTCCCTTCTCTCCTGGATGACCCCTTCAAGCTGTATGGAGCTCGATCTCTGCTACTAACAAACCCAATGGCGGGACCCAAGTCCTCCTGGCTGAGGCTCTGGCATTCTCAGCCAAGTGTGCCTGCATCTGGACCAGCCGGCACAGTCACCACTGCCCATGAACGCTACAGTCCTGCCGGAAGACTGTAAATGGTGGGGAGAGGAGGGAACAGTAGTACACACCCACGTCCGTTGCTATGATGACGCATTTTGGAGGTGTGGCCTCCTTCCTCAGGTCACGCCCACACTGAAACCCAACCTCATTTTATTTGCAACAACTCCTCCTATGCCCCTTTTCTTAAAGGGGCCATACCAGGAAAGGTTAAATCACATTGGGAACGGTATAGAAAGGCTAAAAAGCAACCTTAATGGCAATCAAGAATACATTATGATATGCTAATGAATTAACATATTTTAAAAACAGTTAAAATAATCATTAAATGAATATTTAAAAAACATTCTAAAAAAAACATTTTAAAAAAACTGAGATTGCACCGGAATTGGCCCTGTTGTCTTTACTGCCTGGCTCTTTCCGGTCGATTAAGAAAGATGTGCTTAGATTCTTCTTGGCGGCTGTCCGCACAGTGATCCCCAGGCACTGGAAAACTGTACATGTGCCCTCTAAGCTTGATTGGGCCCTGGAGCTAGATAGGATCAGAGACATGGAAAACCTGTTGGCCCGGGAGGGGGGTAGGGAGGAACGGTTCTCCATCACATGGTCATCCTGGGACCTGTTCCGTTGTTCAGATGGTTTCAAGGCCTGGATAGAAATGCCCACAGCATCGGGTGCTGATGGGTCGTAGTGAAATGTACAATGTACCCCCCTCCCCCCCTTTTTTTTTTCTGTTTCGTCTGCTCCCTTCCTTGCTCCCTTCCTTACTTGTCTATCTCCTGCTCTCATCTCTACTATGGAATATACTTCTCTGACCTCCTCTACAGATATCCTTTTTATTAGCACGTATAGAACACCCACCAATTACTTTAGTATCCCTTTTTCTGCACTACCAACCGTACCGAATTACCGCCCCCCTTATCTCATGACCCGTTACGGTTGTCTTGCGCCATTATAGTTGTTTGTGCTACTGAAGTTTAACCATGTCATATCACATTACTGCCGTTATCCTTACAACTCCACTCTTGCATTATGTGTTCATAGACAGTACTACTTTTTGGCGTCATGTGTAAATGCTGTTGTATACCCGGTTCATCGCTATATCTGTTTATCTCCTGTTCTTGCTTTATCTCTGTTTTGTAAAATCTTCTGCCTCCAATAAAATAAGATTGAACTAAAAAAATTGAGATTAAAATTAAATCTTATCTTTTTTATAATAATTCTTTGTGTAAAGTTAAAGAAAAAAAAAATAAGATTTAAAAAACAAAAACAAAACAATAAACTTTAAATGAGGGTACTGACCTCTATTTCTTCATTTAGCCCCACAGGGGACATTGAATTAAGTGTGAAAATCCAAAATGTCTCTCGCCTACATAGCCGTGAGAACCTCTTCCCTTAAGGGAGGGACATGGGTATGGCCTCAATTCTAAACAGCTCCAGACCTTCCGTACTACCTCCATGTGCATCACTAAAGTGCTGAGGCACACTGTGTTTGTCCTTTTTTTGCTGTAGCGATGATGTTCACCAAACCTAGTACCCATGGCTCGAACTGTCCTCCCCACATAGAGCAAACCACATGGGCACCTCAATCCATAAACTACGAATTGAGTACTACAATAGATGAACTGCTGGATTTTGAAAGACCGTCCATCCTTCAGGAAAAATATATTTGTCCCATGATCCATAAACGCAAATGCCTTACATCTGTTGAGTTTGCATTTGTAAGATCCTGACTTAAAACCTAGGGATGTCTTTAACCTGTCGTTGTTTATCCTTAATTCTACTTGGTGCAACCATGCTCTTAACATTATTAGCTTGTCTGAAGACAACCTTTGGAAGTATTCGACTGAGAGCAGAATCCTGTTCCAAAATAGGCCAATGTTTCTGGATGGCCTTCTTAATGGCCCAGTGTTGGTCATTGAACCCAGTGATAAACATCATATCAGGAGGGCCTTTGACCAACACATTGGACCTGACATTCTCACAGCCATCCCTATAACGATCCCTGGCCTTCTGGATATGCTCTCTTTGATACCCTTTTTCCATACATTTTTCCATTAACACTTCTGCCTGGGACAAGTACTCTATGGTGTCTGTGCAATTCCTACACAACCGAAAAAAAACTGTCTGTAAGGGATGTTGTCCTTCCACTTGGGAAGATGACAGCTCTTTCGATGAAGGTAGGAATTGCCAGCCGTCTCCTTGAAATGTGTTCTGCAAAATATCTTGCCATTCTGACTCCAGGATAGCTCAAGATCCAGAAAAACCAAAGAATGCGTATCTACAACATGTGTAAACTTTATAACAAATTTATTGGTATTACAGTAGGATACAAAATTACCTACTGTATCTAGGGAACCATCCCAAATGATGATCACATCATCAATGTATCGTCCATAATAGACAAGATGTTGGGCAAACGGGTTCTGGGTCCAGATGTTGTATTTCTCCCAAAAACCCATGAACAAATTGGCATAGCAGGGTGAAAAATGTGCACACATAGCTCTGCAAGATATTTGTCTATAAAATGAGCCCTCAAATTGAATATAATTCCAGTACCCAGGTTCCCACCCCCTGAAGGGGAGAGGTTCTCACGGTTATGTAGAGGAGAGACATTTTGGATTTTCACACTTAATTCCATGTCCCCTGTGGGGCTTAGTAAAGAAATAGGGTTTAGTAACTTAGTACCCTCATTTAAAGTAAACTGTCTTTTTTTTTTTTTAAATCTTATTTTTTTTTTTTGTTTACCTTCACACATATAATTATTATAAAAAAGACAAGAATCAATTTTAATCTCAGTTTTTTTTAAATGGTTTTTAAATAATAATTTAATATGTTTTTAAAATATGTTAATTCATTAGCATATCATAATGTATTCTTGATTGCCATTAAGGTTGCTTTTTAGCCTTTCTATACCATTCCCAATGTGATTGAACCTTTCCTGGTATGACCCCTTTAAGAAGAGGGGTATAGGAGAGGTTATTGCAGATAAAATGAGGTTGGGTATCAGTGTAAGCATGACCTGAGAAAGGAGGCCACCCCTCCGAAATGCATCATCATGGCAATGGACGTGGGTGTGTACTGTTGTTCCGTCCTTCTCCCCCCACCAACTACAGTCTTCTGGCAGGGCTGTGGCGTCCATGCACAGTGGCGACTATGTTGATTGGTCTGAGCGCAGGCGCACTTGGCTGAGAACGCCGGAGCCTCAGCCAGGACGGTTTGTTAGGAGCAGCGATCGAGCTCTGTACAGCTTGAAGGGGTCATCCAGGAGAGGAGACGGGAACCAGCTATTGTACATGCCCTGTACCATCTAGGATCATGTAAGTGCATCAATTATAAAAGTTTTGTTTTATGTCTTCAAAAAAATATATATTATGCAAGGGCGGCCGTGCACTTGTCTATTGGTCAGGATGGAGCAGAGGGTCTTGTAAAAGAAAATGTTGTGTAGCTAGTAGGCCGATGTCATGGGGTATAGATGTGTACAAGGAGTTGACGTCTAAAGATAGCCAAAGATAGCTATCCTCCCACGGATAAGTTTATCAGTTCAAGCAAACGGGTAGGGTTTCATTTGTAGGATTGGAGGCTCTGAGCGAGTGGTTGTAGGAAAACATCAATATATTGTGAAAAACAATTAGCAACACTGTTTATGGATGTGACAATGGGTCTGCCAGAAGGGTGTAAGTGATTTTCATGGACTTTTGACAGATGATAAAAGTAAGGGGTATTGTAATAATCTCTCTGTAGAAATGAGGCCTCTTCCTTATCAATAACTTTGTTTTGGAGGGCTGTCTTAATGGGTTTTTCAGCCTCTACTTTGAATTTGGGTAATGGGTCCTGCGAAAGTTTGGTATAAGTATGGCGATCTGAGAGTAAATGAATGCCTTTAAAGATGTAATCAGTTCTATCTCGAAGGACAATCCCCCCTCCCTTGTCAGTGGGTTTTATAACAAGATCAGGGCTATTTAGTGAGATGTTTAAGGGCTATTGATTCATCAACATTGAGGTTATGATGTAAGTATGTTTCCTGTTTGGCTGAATCGGAACCCAATTTCTGGAAATCTGAAAACACTGTTCTATAAAAGGCCTCAAGATATGGAATCTTGGTACGAGTGGGATAAAATATGTATTTGGGACGTAAATTGGTATAAGCGATCGGTGAGGTTGGGAAGTGATATGTAAAGAGATAAGCCTCCAAATCCAGATCACCCACTCCACAGGAATCGTATGTGCTAAAAGGGCTATCAGGAAGGTCGCCAGAGGGTGGATCAAGGTTATCAGGAGCTGTGGGTACGATATCTCAACTAGAGGAAATTGATTCATTCTGATTGGACTTCATATTAAAAAAAAGTTTGAGTGTTAAATTTCTAATGAATTTGTTAAGATCTCTAAACAGAAGGAAAGAGTTGGGTAACCTGATAGGGGCAAAGCTAAGGCCTTTGTTTAATAAGGATATGTCTTCAGGGGTCAAACTGTATGATAATAGATTGAACAATTTTACAGTTTCCGCAATTTGACATTTGCTTTTGGATTTTCTCCTGCCTCCCTGACATCCTCGTCTATGTATTTTCTTTTTAATCTGTGTTTTGGACGAGGGCTGATCTCTAAAAAAGACAGTGAGGGAGAGGCGGACGGTAAATAGCTGCTATCAATGTCACCGATTGTGAAATGTTGTAATTTTTTTATTTTTTTTAAACGGTATTGTAAAGGTTTAAATCAACTCTAGGTTTTTTATAAATGTTTTTATATGTTTTAAAAAAATGGAAATCATAAGAATATAATGTATTTGTGATGGATATTTAGGTTGCTTTTAGCCCTTTAAACTGTTTTTGAATGTGACCAATCCTCTCCAGGTATGGCCCTTTTAAGAAGAGGGGCTAAGGAGGGGTTAGTGGGGATATATAATATAGTCGATAAGCAGTGTGGGCGTGACCTGAGGAAGGAGGCCTCCGAAATGCATTGTCATAGCAACTGACGTGGGACGTACAGCTGACCCACTCCTCCCTCCCCATCATCCCTATCCTTCTGGGTAAGCCACGGTGTTCCTGCCTACAGTGACTGTGTCGGCTAGTCCGGGCGCATGTGCACCCTGCCAAGTACGCCAAGGAGGACTTGGATTCCATCAGCGGATGTCACAGGAGCAGCGATCGAGCTCCGTGCTACTTGAAGGGGCCATCCAGGAGAGGAGAAGGGGAATGCTAAATGTACATGCCCATACCATCTGGCAATATGTGAGGGCAAATGTTACCCAAGTCTTGTTTTATGTCTACAATAAAAACATTATTATGCTAGAGCGGCTGTGCACTTGTCTTCCTTTGAATCTTTGTACAGAGTTATTTTGAGGGGACAGCAAATTTACACTGTTATACAAGCTGTTCACTCATTACTTTACATTGTAGCAAAGTGTCATTTCTACAGTGTTGTCACAAAAAAAGAAATAATAAAATATTTACAAAAATATGAGGGGTGTACTCACTTTTGTGAGGTATTGTATATTTTAGCACCTATTCATGTATGTATTTGGCAATTAATTTGGGTTATACAAAGACACCATTAACGCACACATTCAAAAAGCAGCGCCACACCTATTTCTTCCCATAACAAACCTTACAGACTACACCAACCATGGTAGTTGTGATAGGAGCAGCAGCTTGAACGCACTTTAAATAATTTTTCCCATAGCGTGGGACAATTTCTTTCTATTAAATCCCAAACAATGTTATTGAATATTATTTTTATTTTTTTGTCTATGCTTATTATTTTTATTATTATTTTTATTCTTTCATTTATTATTATATTTATTTTTATTTCTAATTTTATTTAGTTTTTGCTTTCTAGTTCTTTATTATGTGCAGTCCTAATATTCATTATTGAGTCACGTATTGTTTCAGAACAATAATTTTTAGACATTGTTTTAGAACCATAGTGTCTCCATGTATTGGTTTTAATCTCCCCTTTTATCCATATGCACACTGCCTATATACCATCAGCTGTATTGTTTTCTCCCACCCATTGATCAATCACTGCTCAGTATTTATATGCGGCTCTCATTTCCCTATGGTACATTTGATAAAGAAGTGTGCATGCTCAGTTCGAGCTTCATGCATGCTCAGAAACGCGTTGTGTCCTAGAATCCCCGGTGACGTCACAAGCTCTTTCCGAGCTGCGTTCCATCCTGCGGCTCAACACAGAAACCCGGAAGGGCTAGGAGGCTGCCGCAGTCTTTTCCTGTCCTGACCGCGGGCTCTGCACACTTGGATCAGCGTGGCTGAACTCTTCACCTGTGGGAGATCCTTTTATCTTATTAATGGGCCTTTTTTCTACTTTTATCTCGTGAGTTGCCAATTGGTATTGCTAGTTCCCTGTCTAATAAAGTATTACACTTAGAGGTGCTTTTCTGTACTAGGATACAAATAGGGGACTTGTCAGGCAACTACAGAAGCAGCTATATGGAAAATCCAGCAATTGAAACAGCCTTTGGTCTCTTTCTTCTTGAAACCTTTTTGAAATCTGACCCATCAAGAATAACACTGGCTCAGTGAAGGATTAAATGTAACTGATAGTCCAGAAGTGGTCAATGTTTTCAGAAGGTGTTGGGTTCTATAATATTTATTATACTTAATAACATTTCTTTACATGGATTCTCAGACTATTTCCACAAAGTACTATTCACAAAAAGTACAGTAACACTGTATGAGAAACAACATTGAGGTATGTTAATGCATCTCTTCCAATTCCTGCTGAGGTCTCATTCTATCCTGGATAGCTCTACATAATAGATATGTCTATTTAACAAACTATATTTTAAGAAGTGAGTTGGCAACCAAGTTTGTTTGCCTATTTAATGCAATTCATCTTCAAAGACTTTGCAATTGAACAACTACTGCTGGTAATATAATAATAAATAAATAAATAATAAAAGTTTTCAAACATATTCCAATTTTGTCTCTGTGGTTCAATCATGGCAAAATGTGGCTGCATGATATAGTCTCTTTAAGACTATATTACAACAGAGAGTCTAGCGGATAATCACTACTTCAGTATGACAGTTCTAAACAAAAACAGCTACTTGTGCTTGTCCTAATAAACAGCATTCCTCTCAGTGAGGTCCAGAGTAGCTCTAGTAGCACAGGAAAACTGCTGAAGAGATTCCAGGCCCAAGGACACAAAGGAGGCACTCCACTTGTACTGAATTACTCTGACAGCAATTGGGAAGATACTCCCCACATAAGCTATGTGCTATAAGGCTTCTTCCCGGCTGCCCACACACAAGTTCTGACAGTGGAGGGCCTCTCACTTGGCTGCAGACCACTTTCCCAACTACCTTTGCCTCATCAGATGTGGCCTTTCTGTGCTCTGAGGGAGGAAAGCTGGGCATTGCAGGAAAAGGAGTTAAAGGGACCTGAACCTGCATCTGAGCATAGCAAGTAAATAGGAAATCATTTATACTTTTTTCATAAAGGTATCTAAAAATTGGGAAGCCTGTGGTTCAGCATACTGTACTTGCAAGAAATTGCTGAAGGAATTCAGAAATGCCAGCCCAGTTATCTTTCTCATTTCCATCTTTATTTTAACCCCTTGGAGCCAGTGCCCTTTAAGGGGTTAAGAATGACCGGAGGCGGGGCTTATGGTCATGTGACCATGTCTGTCTTGGCTATCATGGCGGTCACATAATCAGAAAGCTCCGGATTGCAAGCAACGATCGTGAGCTTTCCGTTAGCCGCTGGTAACTGTGACGGGAGCATGCAGGGCATGCGCTCTAGACACTCTAGACGCTCTAGCTCAATTTGCATTAATGCACGCAAATATGCATCCACTCAGTGCCAAAGCCCCCCCCCCATTGAGAGGCCGCATATTTGCGTGCACTCGGCGCCAAGAGGTTAAATGTGTGCACTTAGCAACTGTTAACTGTTACTCAACATTACATGGGCAAATATTATTAGCAATGGTTTTGTTCTCTCCTCTTTTATAAGTTAACTTAAAATGGAAGCTTTGGTTACCTCCGTCTCAATTCATCTATTGTGAGCAAAGTAGTGCGTAACCTCTGGGTCACACTAGTTAGAACTTTGACAGGGCTGAGTACTGTCTCCTTGTCCCCATATGGGCCAAGCATCAACACTGCTATATGTATGCACAATTCCACACACATGGAGATACCAGGAATTTTTTTTGCTCTCATAAGCTTAACAGAGTCACTGGGGTAGATTTACTAAAGTTGGTGCACCCAGAATATGGTGCAGCTGTACATTGTAGCCAATCAACTTCTAACTTCAGCTCATCGGTTTCTATGCATAGTTGCACCAGATTTTGCACCCTTCAGTAAATAACCCTCACTGATTCAAGAGTTTTCACTTCATTCTGTCTTTGTAATCTACATACTTGTTCCAGGCTGGCAACTGAAGATACTGGAGCATTTAGTATTGTTAGAAGTCTATCTTGCAGTACAGGTTTGCTTCAAAGCTGAGGTTTCACAAAAAAAAAAATCTCCATAGATTAATGAGCTGACTTACCTGTAATAAAGTATGCCCCACATTGTGGGGGCAGCTACTTCTTTAGAAATAGTCCATGCAGGGATGCCCATTCCTCTTCCTGCTGCTCAACTCCCAGCTTTGAAGGGGTTATTAGCTTCAGGTCTTCTGTGAAGCTGCTGTGGAAAAGTTCCTGAAATGGATCAACCCACTCCACCCTCCTCCTCTTGAAATGTTCTTATATTTCTTTCACTGTCTGTAAAAGTTTTAGATTTATGAATAGAGGAGAATCTGATGAGTAGCAGGATTCTCTCCCATTCATGGATCATGTTACAGGCAGTACACAAGCAATAAAAAAATATTTCTCAGGAGAAGCCCATGGAGATGGGAGGATAGGGTGGGTCCTCATTGGGAACTTTTTTTACAGCATCTTCACAGAAAAGCTGACGCTATTAACCCAGGCAGAACCAGACGTTCAGTAGTAGGAAGAGGACTGGGCATCCCTGCAGTGAAAATTTTTACAGAATCCAGCTGCCTGTATGGGACACACTTCATTGTCAGCAATAAGTCAAACAAAGTAGCCAAGTGTAGACTTCAACCTTATTCTAAGGCTGGCCATACACTATACAATTTTCTTGTTCAACTTTCCTTTAGATTTACCAAAACCATGTAATATAGGGTCAAACCTAAACACTTTCAATTTGTATGCAGTCAGGCAGGCCCATGCACTACATAGTTTAAGGTAAATCTAAAGGAAATTGAATAAGAAAATTGCATAGTGTATGGCCAGCCTTAGTCTCATAATCCCACCCCATTGTTTCCAGCTGCATACTGAGTCATTGATTTTCAAGATTTTCCTTCTACTGACTTCAGATATAGTTCATAAATTCTAGAATTTGCAATGAGTTCGATGAACAAGCTGTGAGTCAAATCCAAGCACATTCATTCATCACTACCTCTGACTGAACCTAATGTCCTTTAGAAATATCAGGTATGTGACTGTCCACTGATTTACCTATGCCATTATCCCTAATATCAGAATGATCCATTTGCTAAAAACTAGAACACTGTGATGAGCTTTGCCATGCTTTGCTTCACTGCCACAGCAGGAACTATACTGTCTGTCACATTTAGCGGGCAGTACAGCCCTGTGAACATGACCCATTCCAGTGAATGGGGCCAAACTGCAATTGCCCAGCAACCATGTGCTATGCACACAGTTGCAGCACAGTAGTGTATCATTTAGGGGGTTAAAACAGTTGTGATGAGGTGGCATATAACCATCTCTTCACCAACTGTTATACATCTCTGAAAAGGGATCTGAGCGCAGAATATTTTTCAGTGAAGTGGCCGGCCTTGCCGCAAATGTAAGAGAGCCTTAGAGGTGAAACTAAACCCCTCCCATATATATTTTTCCCATCTTACCTGTAATGCTGGGTTATCTTCAAAACATATACTCACCTGCACAGGGAATCCAGCTTTGTTCTTCTGTAGGTCCTGTTCCTCTATTTTTGTTCTTGTCAGCTGCAACCTAACCCTCTAACCCACCCTCTAGCCACTCTGTGTCCTTGGTCCTGCATCCTCCTGTTAGATGGGATGTGAGTATCCTAGGAGGCTGCAGAAACAGGGATGTGTCATTCTGGCCTAGGCCAGAAGGGAAAAAAAGACAGATACAGTCTCCTGCACTCGAGTGCTGTGTTAAAGGGACGGCTGTTTTGTTGGCTTCTAGGATCTTGCTGCCCTCTCAGGACGATGGGTATCCATATAGATTGAAAACATTGAAAACAAGAGAAGGGCACACCGACCTAGTGCAATATCACAATACATTTATTGGGAGATTAAAAGACATGCCATACATTATATTAATATGTAAGTATGGCGTGTCGTTTAATCTCCCAATAAATGTCTTGTGATATTGCACTAGGTCAGTGCCCTTCTCTTGTTTTCTATGTTTTCTAGGCCAGAAGGGCAGCAGAGGAGCGGGGTAAAAAATGAATTTCCATTGCTTCTGGGCTGTACTACGGGTACTACGGGTACAAACAACTAATAGGATACACATATGTGGTATTGTTGCGATCGTCAGAAGCAAGAACATTTATGGGTTGTTTTATGGTGGTAGGTTAAGATAGTAACGAGAAATATACAGCTAAATTAAGAAAAAAAAAAGATTTTTTTTGTTTACTATTTTGGGCCAGTTTTCCTTTGATAATAAATAAAATCAGGAGGTATCCATAACTATTTACTATCAAATAAAAGTGCAATTTTGTCCTGAAAAAAAACAAGGTATTATCCACCTGAATGCACAAAGCAGTTGTGATGATATGTACAGTAACACATGTTAAAATTGCAAAATTGTGCTTAGACATTTAGATTTGTTTTACCCTTAGGTGTGAAAGGGTTAACCCTAACCCCTTGTATTAATTTTTTTCTAATAATAGAATAGAGGCAGTTTACTATTCAGAGTGATTGTTCACTTTGCAAAGTGTTTGTCCGCTTCGCTTAGTGTATAAGGGGAGGCTGCATTCCCATTAAATACCCAAACATGTGCAAAGTGAATTAGAAATTAAAACACAATTTTTGCTTGCACATGACTGGATGATTAAAGTGAACACAACTTTACTGTATTCACCAAGATTAGTGAATTGAAAATTGAATCTTTTAGAGCCCAGGCCTGGAAGACCCCAAGCCTTCCAAGGAGCAAAGTCTCGCATGTTCGCCCTGATGATTCAGGAACAAATGTCCAGCATCATGAACAATTCACACTCTAAATTTCTCAAAATTTGAGGACCATGGATTTCCTATGAGTTCCCCTCACTCCAGAGGGCTTGTGCGGGCCTCCTCTGACCATTCCCGGTGGTGTCCCCGAGTCCGAACTCACCCTTCTCTTCTTTCTCTCCCTTCTTCTTAAGCTATGACCCTGCTGGCCCCCTAGATCCCTTCTCTACCTCCCCTTCTTTATATCTTCAGGAAACCTACAGGGCTGGTTCCAAAGTTAACCAACCCGGAGTTGCTCGAGAATGGGCAACGGTATGTGATTTACAGCATTACCTTGCCCTCAGGGGAATTCCCCCTCTATCCTGTCTTTTGGCCCAATACATTAAGCATTTACTGCTATTATCTCTAAGATATAAAGCTTTACAATGATGTATAAATTTCCGATTTATGCTACACTTTTATTCTTCCTGTATTACCTGAACATTTGTAGCCCCTGCGTGGGCAATATTTGAGCTTTATCGATTTCTATATTCTTCTTGAAAACCAATAAACGCATTGAAACAGAAAATGTATTTGTTTATTTATTTCCTTGGAAAATCAACCCAAATTGCTTCTGTCTTCTTTCAGTAAAATTGAGAGTTTACATAAATATGTGAAAATTAGACTAGAACCCAATCTGCTGGCTGACTAGAAGACTGCATATTTTAACATAAACATTTCATATTTGTCTGGCCAAAAAAATTTTCTTTTAGCCCTGCCAATATTAAATAAATAAAGAAGATCTGTCCAAAACCATTACACAGTCATTTTAAACTAAACTTCACAATAACCCCTAACACTAACTTTGTTCTTAAGATTGTATATTTTCTAGTGTACATCCCTAAAACTTTATGTGCACTGAATTTATATCTCTGGCAACATCATAACTTTCCCAGATATCTTCTGTGAACTACAAAACAGCCTCCCTCCTATGTAATGTAGACGAGGAGAGGAAGTGTTTAGAGTCCAGACCAGGAGAACAATTGAGAGTGACAATACTGTCTTCAATAGATACAAATAAAAAAAAGGCCTACAAAAAAAGGAAATGTATGCATTCGGCACATCTAAGGACTGGTAAGCTGTAATATATTACATTTTTAATTAATTTAATCTGTTTAATTAAAGCGCAGTTCCACCCAAAAGTGGGAGTTCCACTTTAAAGGGTAACTCCACTTTCGTGGGGGAAAAAAATAGCAATTAAAGAAAAAAACAATATAGCGTATACAATTGTGACACAAATCATATTGTAATTGAATTTTATTAAAAAGTTACCTTTCCTTTTCAATCTGCAGCCGCTGTCATTTTCTGAAAATGCAATACAATATGGCTACCTGGAGTTGTTTTGTATACAGAGTGTGTACTGACCACACCCCAGAAACATAATTTCCTGCTTGTGTGATTGGCTCATCAATTTTCCCAGAAGTCTGCCTAAAATACAAGTCAGATTTTTGGCATCCCCTGGAACAAAATGTCATTTTTGGTGAGATATTCCCAATAGGAAAATGTCTAAAGGGATGGATGCAAGGCCATGCAGCTTTGCTCATTAGTGTCCTGCAGCTGCACAGCTGATTTATAATTATGAAAACACTCCCATTAGACCCACTCATCACAGAAGCACTCAGGAATACACAGGGATTTCTTCAGAATAACAGAAGGTAGAAATCTGCAACAAAGGTTGGTAAAATCCTTGCAATGTACAGAGATCACCCAGAAGGGAATGTTTTTTCTCAACAAAAGTGGGGTTACGCTTTAAAGACTCCTCGCCCCCTTACATGCCACATTTGGCTTGTCATTTTTTTTTGGGGGGGGGGGCAGGTGCCTAGTTGCGACAGGTACCCAGCTTCCACTTCTGGTTGGGCCGCCTAGGCGACTCAAGCAGAAGTTCCCCCGCCCCCCCCTCCACCACCCCCTGAAATCTTCTTGGACACGTCACAGGTCCCAGAAGATTCCCTGGCTATTGAGGAGGTGCAGCGCGACTCACACATGCACAGTGCACACCTGGCTATGAAGTGGCAAGCTGTCACAGCCGGGTGCCGAGGGTTCAGGCAACCACATCACTGAATCATGGGACAGGTGACTGTGTGTTTATTAAAAGTCAGCAGCTACACTTTTTGTAGCTGTTGACTTTTAATGAACACAAAAACGACTGGAACTCCACTTTAATGTTTTTCCCTACGTGGCTAAAACAACAGGTTTACTTAAAGGGTATGTGTTGGTGAAGGGTTAGTTTGTATTACCTTTACAGTAATGATATTGCACACATTTTTGGCTCTTATTTTGTTTTGCACATTTTAGTGACTACAGCAGCCTTTCTCAACCTTTTTAACACAGAGGAACTCTTGAAATAACTTTCCAGTCTGAGGGAACCCCTCCTAAAAATGACTATATGTACAACTCATGATACATTTGTTTGATGGTCATTGGGAAGAATGATTCTTACACTCGTGGTCATTGGGAAGAATTACCCCCTTATACATAGCTAAAAAGATCAATGGTGTCAGTGGGAACTTATCTGAGAGAAGGAAATTGCTCATTAAAAAGTTTTTAGATCACTATTAACCTATTAAGTATATGGGTTTTGCCGTCGTCCCTAAAGAGTTTGTGTATGGGGGTTGGTACCTCAGGCCAAGTTGGGTGGGACTTTTTAGGCAAGTATAAATATTTTCCAGGATATCATTAGATAAAACAAAGAATATTTAATATCTTGGATATAATACAGGTAAGTACGTTTTGTGAATATTTGGGTGATCATTGCTCAAGGAACCCTTAGCAACCTCTGGAGGAACCCTGGGGCTCCACAGAACCCTGGTTGAGAAACCCTGGACTAAAGAGTCCTTTTAACCTGCTTAGTGGTATCCCCGAGCGTGACTCGGGGTGGATTTTCCATGCTATTATCGGTATCCCCGAGTCACGCTCGGGGTAGATGTGCAGAGCGAGCAGCGGTGTCTCTTACCTTCTCCTGGCGATCCAACGATGATCTCCCATTGCTGTGATTGCCAGCCATCTGAGATCCCCGCCGCTCGTCCGTTGGTATGATGACTTCCTGCTTCTGTTCCCTGCAGCAGCAATGCTGCATGGGAGCGGAACTAGGGAGGGAAATTCAAACGTTGCACAAAACACAAACACATAACATTTATATTATATATATATATATATATGTGTATATATTTATACATATATATATATATATATATATATATATAGACACACACACATATATATATATATATATATATATATATATATATATATATATATATATATATATAATATATAACGCATGAATTATAATCTAATCAATAATATAATTTTATTATATAATATAATATATATATATATATTATATAATAAAACTTTATTATTGATTAGATTATAATTCATGCGTTTGTGTTTCAAATTTACCACATCTGGGATGTCTACTAGAGTCTTGTTTTGGTCAGGTTTAAGTCAGTAATTACTAAGAATTGTAGGCCTATAATACATAACGCCAAATTTCCATGCAAAAAATTGTACCGCTTTTGGTACAGAATTCCTGACATATTCATACCGCCAGGGAGGTTAAAGTGGCTCTAAAGGCAGAAGAATTGGCACCCGTTGCTGCCAATTACAGCCATTCACAGGAGCCCAGCTCGGGAGCAAACCTGCTCAAGTGCCCCCATAGCAAAAGTATTAACTGTTTTTTATTTAAGAAAAAAAAAAACTTTAAAAAACTTTAAGGAGACTTTGTAAAATTAGGAAGTTCTCCTTACTCTTGAAGTGAGCACAGCAATGATCCTACAAATGTTCACTTTAAACTGTATTTATGGTTGCAGAATCAGTTAATTTAGATATGTGCCTAATGTCTAATATACAGTATTTTTTATTATTTTGAATTACTTGCCATTTTTTTGGGATTTGCTGGTCAGGTGGAAGGAGGTTAGTATTAGAAATGCATTTTTCTCTGTGAAGTTTCTCTGGCCTACATTAGCTAAACTCATCAAGCCTGGCGGTTGTATTCAGGTTAGCATGATTCCAGTGGCCAAAATTATTCATTTTTTATTGTGTTAATTGTGCTATGGAGTTCTCTGAACACAAATGTAAATCTTATATCAGTGGCATTATCATTGTTTTATTGATATTATAGTATTCTTTTTCCTTAGTATAAGTTTAGGTGTGGGGGTGTTCAGGTTAGGGTAAGGATACAGGTTAAGGGTTAAAGGAGTTTAAAAGGCAGAGTTTTTTTTTTTTTTTATCTTAATGCATTCTATGCATTAAAATAAAAAGTATTCTCTGTGTAGCAGCCCCTCTCATCCCCCCTAATACTTAACTGAGGTCCCTCTCTGTCCAGCGATGTCCACGAGTGTCTCAGCCGACTGAGATTCTCCTTCCTGATTGGCAGAGACACAGCAGCAGGGTCATTGGCTCCCACTGCTGTCAATCAAAGTCAGCTAGCCAATCAAGGGAGAAAGGGGTGGGGCTGGGTCAGCACTCTGTGTCTGAATGGACACAGGGAGCTGTGACTCTGCTCGGGTGCCCCATAGTAAACTGCTTGATGTGGGGGCACTGAACAGGAGGGAGGGGCCAGGAGAGCTGAAGAGGGACCCGAGAAGAAGAGGATCCGGGCTGCTCTGTGCAAAACCAACTGCATAGCTGGTAGGTATGATATGTTTATTATTTTTATAGGAAAAAAATAGACTTTACAATCACTTTAAGGTTTAGAATTTTTCCCTTCAAATTCCTTTATATTTGCCTTCCACTATGTAGTGCATAGGCCTACCTGATTGCATACAAAGTGAAAATGTTTAGGTTTTAATTTATATTATGTAGTTTGGGTAAATCTAAACCTAAATTGTACAAGACAACAGTAGAATGTATGGGTAGCTTTAAAATTAGGTTAAATTTCAAGAAAACCTTTGCATTGCCCATTAAAGCGGAGATCCGCCCAAAAGGGTAAGTTCCACTTGTTCGCACACTCCCCCCCCCCTCCACCGCCACATTTGGCACTTTTTGAAAGGAAGGGAGAGTGAGTACCTGGTTTTGACAGGTACCCGCTCCCACTTCCTGGTAAGATCGCCGCACGGCGATCTACGTCATAGACGGCCCCTTCTCCTTCCCCCGTTGCCATCTGGGACCTGTGTGTGTCCCAGAAGACGGTGGGACCATTTTGAAAGCACAGCGTGACTCGCGCAGGCACAGTAGTAAACTGGCTGAAGACTTCACTGGTGGTTTCCGTTACTTGCATCGCCAGCACCTGCACCCGAAGCCGATGGACGAATCAGCTTGTGGTGCCGACAGTTTTTTCCAGACTGCAACTCCACTTTAATTGGTGCTCCCCTTAGCGTTATAATACTTCTACTGCCCCCCTGCAACTTTGTTCACCACTGGGTGAAAAAAGAAACGTTTCTGGGTATAAAGGAACATGTAACACGCCGCGTGACAGTTCTGCTGTGGTTTTGCCCTGCATGGCTAAATCAACAGGTTCATTTAAATGGTATGTTTGGGTAAATAGTTAGCTTGTATCACTTTTGCAGCAGGGCTAGGACAAGGGGTGGGCAGGAGGGCGGCTGCCATGGGCACTGTGGTATTATGTGAGGCGGGGGGCCCCACAAGGACATTAGGGGGGAGAAGTTTTTTTTGGAAGGGGGAATTTGGAGGACAGCAGGGGGTAAGTATTCTTATCGGAGGAGATTGGGGTGCTAAGAGTGGTGAATTGGGGGGATTTGTGTAGGGGGGAGATGAGGGGAAGAAGATTTGTGCTAGGAGGGGGGATTTGGGGGGAATTTGTATTGGGAAGGGAAGATTTAAAATGGGGGGCTAGAAGATGTTTACCAGGAGGGGAAATTTAGGGTAGATGATGTGTGCTAGGAAGGGTGAATTATTTTTTTTTTTTAGGGGGGCATTTGAGCTCTGGGAATTCAGGGAATGGGGGGGCTAAGATTTGTGCTGAGAAGGGGGATTTCTGCAGGGGGTTGGATTTATGCTTAGGGGGTAAGCAAGCAGATTAGTGCTCTGTGATTTTGTGGGTGGCATATAATGCTTATGCATCTTGGGGAGGGGGCACAGTTTGGCATGTTTGCCCTGGGTTTTGGATGGCCTTGTCCCGGCACTGTTGTGCAGTAATGATGTTTTTGGCTCCTACAGAGCTTGGTCCAAATTGTTGCAGACAGGAATGCCTTTTTCATAAATGCAATACCACCATTGGGCATTTTATTTTGCACACTTTAGTGACTACATGCTTGTACAGATCTTCCATGAAAACCAGTAGGACAGAAGCAAAAAGCTTTAACTAAATATAATGTGAAAAATATGAAAAAGGCACAACTACTATGTGATGACAGATACCAATCATGCATTTCAAAAATCCTTTCAAAAAGATAACAATGAGATATAAAAAAAATGGAAATACAGAAGAATTAAAGTGTTACTAAACCCAGATCCTGCATTCACTATATCTAGTCTCCCACAGTACACAGAACATAGAAATGAAATTATTTTAGTAAATATAAACTGCTAAATATCTTTTCTCATCAGCAGTATATACCTGTAGCAGTTATATGACTTTTATCAGTGTCTGGTTAAAGCTTGTAGGAGGAGTTTTCTTTCTACTCTGACTGTCCTATGAGGCTGTAGGACCCCTGACCTTCTGTCTGGACAGTGCTCATTGGCCCTGTGCCAATTACATGTAACCTCCCAAGAAAAAAAAACACAATCAATACACACCAAACTAAGCATGTGCAGAGTGCCCCCAAGGCTTTATTCTATCAGCAGGTGGCTTGGGGACAGTGGAAGAAGGGGAGGATTAGAGAAAACTGGATCAAACTGCCTTTTTACACAATGCAGAGGATTAACCCCTTAGGTTCCATGGTGAGTATAAAATGCAAGCTTTACCGCATATACCGACTGATTTTACTGTTGTGGGTTAAGTAACACTTTAATGAATGGATAACCTTTGATAGCAATACTATTTACTATCGAGTTGAAGGAGTTCTATGGTCACAGCATACACTTTCATTTTATAATATCAGCATTGTTGGAAAATCTCCTTTCATATAGTGAATTCTGTCCGTCTCTTTCCACATCTCTTTCCACAACTTCCCTGCATGCTTTGCAGCTTCTCTACTGCTGTTTACTTTCAATTTCTAAGGACTACATATCCCATGGTACCTTGCTGCCTGCCATCTGATATGATGTGGCCTGTTTGTTGTACTGATTGTGCCTTCTGCAATTCAAATAGCAGGCTCTGTAAAATGTTTAAAACAAGTAGTATTCACAAGGCACAGTGAAAAATGTGTCACTGAAGCTTTAGATTCAGAACACTTTATTAATCTCAAAGGGAAATTATTAAGCCTGCATTCAAATCTAAACCGAGTGTAAGCATTTCTGGTGATTTTTAAACTTTTTCTTTTTCAGGTGTTTTACAAGCTTTGTGCAAATATTTTTTGCACTTGTATCATGCCTCAGGCATTTGTTTCCTGGGCCAGCAGTTTTAGAGTAGGGGAGTTTTTCAGGTTCAAAAACGCATGCAAATGCATGCATTTTGCTTGTTTACTGCTGCACCCATTGAA